>NC_045989.1:18720027-18945027 GCF_010909765.2 Amblyraja radiata | reverse complement strand
ATTAATCGCCACACTGAATAGCAAAACTCAACGTAGCCAGCTGGGTCATATCAACCAGGTGGATCATGCATCTTGTGTAGGAAGGAACTGCAGATGCTGGTTTACACTGAAGATAGACACAAAATGCTGGAGTAACGCACCGGGTCAGGCAGCATCTCTGGAGAGAAGGAACGAGTCGAGACCCTTCTTCACCCATTCCTTCTCTCCAGAGATGCTGCCTGCCTGCCTAACTCGCTGAGTTATCCCAGCATTCTGTGTCTATCTTCAGTCATGCATCTTGTTCCATGGTCGGTGAAAACTGCCACTGATTTTTAATATCAACCAAAGTTTAACTGCATGTGATCTTTGCTCAACGATATGTGGATTCAGATAGGAGTAAATGGGCCAATGGCTCACAGTGGTCACGTGTGCCTGCCTTTGACGATTGCCAGAGCTCTTTCGGCGAAAATAATTAGTGAGAAGAATATTTATTGCGGCCTCTGCTGCAGGAGTTCTCTACGAGAAGGGAGGAATGTAGCAAATGTCCAGTAATCAGAAGAGCAGGGTCAGTGTCTGCGAGATGTCCACATGACTGTGGTAATGAGGGTAGTGGAACAAGCTTGTCAAGGATCACCATATGAAAATTATATTTATTTTCCAAATATCAATTACTCCAGGAACAACCTGTAAAGTACATGATATTTTCCCATGTTAATAATGAAGATGTTGCTCAGAAGACCAATAAATTCATAAATGGGACCGCTATCTTATCTAGTCAGGATCCAAGCAATACTGTTCTGATGATGGTACAGTGAAGTAATGGTTGCGAACGTTCTTCGAAGGAGGCGAGATTGATCTTCCTAAGGCAGTGGTTGTTTGACAAAGGATAATCAGAACCGATTTCCTTCAATTTACCTTCAAAAGTTGTGGTAACAATTAGACCAGTGATAGGAAGTTCCAGAAATTAGCTCTGTAAAGTTGAAGGATCATTGAAAGATTTACAAGTCAGGATGTTATATAGCTTGATTGGAAACTTGTAGTGAGGAATTTGTAAAATACATATCGCTTTCCCAATAGATGGCGTTTACAGAACAGTCTTGCTCATAATTTGGTGATTGTTAGGTAGTAGTTTCACTTAAAAGTCACAAGGATATCCAATACAGAGAAAATAATTGTTCATATTTTTTGGATTGGGCTACAGGTTCACACTAGACAATTTGGGCGGCACGGTGGCACAGCCTAAACTGTGCCAGAGACCCGGGTTCGATCCTGACTACAGATGCTGTCTGTACGGAGTTTGTGCATTCTCCCTGTGACCGCATGGGTTTTCTCCAGGTGCTCCCGTTTCCTCCCACACTCGAAAGACGTTCAGGTTTTTAGCTTAATTGGCTTCGGATAAAAATGGCAAACTGTCCCTAGTGTATGTAGGATAGTGAGAGTGTATTGGGTGATCGCTGGTTGGCGCGGACTTGGTGGGCCGGAGGGCCTGTTTCCAAGTTGTATCTCTGAAGCCTAAAGTCCAAAAAATCTAAAGTCTAATTTTAGGCAACATCGGGCCAAATGTTTGTATGGCTGCCTGTAAAAGGTGATGACTTTGAAGATAAAAATAAGAAAATTGTTTCTGATATTCTTTGCTAAACAAACCACAATAATTAACCAAATAATCATGTATCAATTTATAATCCCCAATGAATAGTTTCCCCATGATAGTTTTCTGAGCACAGCAGCAGATATCTATGAACTATCTTTCATTCATGGGTAACATAACACATTCATTTCTTCAATCATACATTTTATCTGCAATATATATACTACATATGTAAGTTACTTTTGAGTAGAACAAATATATTAAAAAAATTATCATCAAACTTCTTCTTCTTTTCGAGTCTTTGAAGCTGGTTGACTATATGACAGTTTCCCATTCCTTTACACAGTCCTTTGCGTTTTTGTTGAACACTGCAAGATCCTTTGAGCAGCACTGGTTGGGTAGTAGGGGGCAGACAAGGCAGTGCTGCATTGTATGGTCCTCTTCTCCACATTCACAGGTGGTTTGGCCAGTTTCATAGCCCCATCTGGCCATGGCAGCTTTTGATCGCCCTGTTCCTGTTCTCAGGCGGTTGAGCATCTTCCACTGGACCCATGGTGCTTCTGAGCCCGGAGGGAGGGCTTCAGAAGGAGGGATACCCATGTCAGTAGGAGGGGTGTCGTCCTCAAGCCTTTTTGTCCATAGTTGGAGTCTGGTTTCTTCCCGTGATGTTATTAGGGGCTGGACATGGCTGAGAAAGCTTCTCCTGGACTTCAGCCGTTGGGCCGGGGGTACACGTCCATAGAGGAGGTGGCGTTCATCACTGGGGGCCTTGGTCATCTCTACTCGGCTGGCGACTTCCCATCTCACATCAGCAGGGGCAATGCCAGCGAGGAGGTGCAGCTTGTTTATGTTGGTGGGCTTCAAGCAGCCAGTGATTGAGCGGCAGGTGTTATTCAACGCTGGGTCTAATTTCTTGGCATGGGATGATCTCTCCCAAACAGGACACGCATACTCCGCAGAGGAGTAGCACAGGGCCAGAGCAGTAGATCTTAATGTGTGTGCTGTGGCTCCCCATTTGGAGTTGGTCAGCTTCCGGAGGATGTTATTTCGGGAGTTAACTTTCAGTTTGGTGTTTTTGACGTGTTCCTTATAGGAGAGAGTGCGATCCAGTGTTACACCGAGGTAGACAGGGTAGGTGCAGTGCCCAAGAGGTGTTCCAGACCATGTGATGTTAAGGGGTCTGTTTGCTTCCCGGTTCCTGAGATGGAACGAGCAGGCTTGGGTCTTCGCAGGGTTTGCGTGTAGGTGGTTGCGCTCGTAGTAGAGGTGTAGCTCATCTAGGGCTGAGGTGAGATTCGCTTCTACAGCTTCAAACGTACTCTCTTGGGATGTTACACAGAGGTCGTCGGCGTAGATGAACCGCTCAGTGTTCTGGTCCATTGGCTGGTCATTGGTGTAGATGTTATATAGTAGTGGAGCCAGCACACTACCTTGAGGCAAGCCATTCCGTTGTCGTCGCCAGCGACTTTGCTTGTTGTTAAGGACAACATAGAAGCGCCTATCTTTCAGGAGGGCTCTGATGAGGTCCGTGAGTGCCAGGTCTTTGGTATTCTCCAAGATCTTTTTTAGGAGGAGGCGGTGGTTCACAGTGTCATACGCGGCAGACAGATCAACAAAGACGGCTCCTGTCACCAGTCCTTTCTGGAACCCGTCTTCAATGTGCTGTGTGAGATTCAGAAGTTGACTTGTTGTGGATTTGCCAGGTCGGAATCCAGCTTGTTGAGGGATGATGGCTGGTTCAGCGACTGGGGCAAACCTGTTGAGGATCAGGCGCTCAAACAGCTTGTACGGGTGGCATAGCAGGGAGATTGGGCGGAAGCTCTTTGCATATGCTGGATCTTTACCGGGTTTTAGAAGAGCGATGATTTTGGTTTTCCTCCAGATCTTTGGGATGTTTCTTGTCAGCATGCAGTACGGAGTACAGCATGCAGTACTTCATCAATCATTCACAATAATATGAGGGAAACAAAATATTACTTGACGATGTTGGATTAATAAACACCCTATATTGTCCGCTGTTTGTCACTCTGTGTACTTGTGGTTTGGCCTAAATTTCACATCTCTTCTCAGCCCACGGCTGATACATACGTCACTTTATATATCAATGGCTAGTATTCTATTGTCCTGATGATCTTGGTGGAGATACTTCCTTACAGCTCTAGAGAACCCAAGTTTGATCCTGACAATGGGTGCTGTATGTATGGAGTTTGTACATTCTCCCTGTGACCGCGTGGGTTTTAGACCTAGACAATAGGTGCAGGAATAGGCCATTCGGCCCTTCGAGCCAGCACCGCCATTCAATGTGATCATGGCTGATCATCCCCAATCAGTACCCCGTTCCTGCCTTCTCCCCATATCCCCTGACTCCACTATTTTTAAGAGCCCTATCTAGCTCTCTCTTGAAAGCATCCAGAGAACCTGCCTCCACCTGAGGCAGAGAATTTCACAGACTCACCACTCTCTGTGAGAAAAAGTGTTTCCTCGTCTCCGTTCTAAATGGCTTACTCCTTATTCTTAAACTGTGGCCCCTGGTTCTGAAACCGGCCCCTGTTTCTCAGTGTGTTCCGGTTACCTCCCACATTCCAAAGACGTACAGGTTTGTAGGTTAATTGGTTTCGGTAAAATTGTAAAAAATTGTCCCCGGTATGAAGTATACCACGGGGATCGCTGGTCTGCACAGACTCGATGGGTCGAAGAGCCTGTATCTTCAAACTAAGCTAAAGCAAAAGCAATGGTGAATTGAAATCTTCAACGATGTTCACAATTCAGAGATCAGATCTGAGGTAGGTCAGAAATGACAGCAGACAGGTTCAATTATTGGTCAAACAGTCAGATGTCTGGACTTTCGATCCAGTGACACAATTTGGAATCCCATTAGGATAGCTGGAGAATTTAAATTCATGTAATTAAATAAGTATGAATTTTAAATGGTAGCTACAAAGTTACGTCATTACTTAAATAAAGACCTGTTTCACTAACATTGTTCAGGCAAGGATATCTGCTGTCCTGGGCTCGCCTGGTTCACAAGAGACCCCGGCCCCACCAACAAGGTTCTGCCTTCACTGCCTCCTGTCTTTACTTTGGGAGATTATTAGCAATGGGCGATTACACCCAATCTGTCCCACAGTGTCCACAGTCCATGAACAACTATACGTTATCAAATACCGAGGAGAATATTATGGTGTTAAAGCACACAGCGGATCAACCCCTACAAGCAACACGCAAAATGTAAAAAACAAAAAAAAGACTCAAAGTGCTGGAGTAACTAAACGGGCCCTCAGGCAACATCTCTGGAGAACATGGACAGGAGACGTTTTAGGTCAAGACCTCAAATTTAAAGCAAAATGTAACACAGCACAGTGAATTAGATCAAATATCATGTACTTTTTCCCTAAAAAAGTCCATTCAGATGACTATGCCGCTAAGCGCTGCTCCACGTGGATTGAGCGGGTCCTTCTATCGATTCGATCGCTTGCTGCAAGGCTCACAGCTCAAGACTGCAGGGAAGCTGTAACACACCTCACCTTCCAAGACAGGAAGGGGGATAAATCAGCTGAAAGTCCCATACGTGATTCCTAACCCTCGACATCTCTGGATGTTGACTGAGGTCAAAATGAACCTTTAGGAAAAAGATAAGACTTGTGGAAAGCTATTAGTAATTTAACGTAAGTCATATTGATTTATGAAGACGTAGCAACATGTTCTTGGACTCGCTCTAGAATCAGGAGACTGTTCATCCCTTTCCTCATATTCTTTCAGGCTTCAGTTCCCTGTGGCACTTAAACGCTCCCTGTGACAAGAACTAGTGGACACAGGTTTAAGGTGAGAGGGTAAAGATTTAAGGGGAACCTGAGGGGTGACTTTTTCCACACAGAGGATGCTGCATATATGGAACGAGCTGCCAGAGGAAGTAGTTGACACAGCTACTATAACAAAATTCTCCATCGATGCTGCCTCACCCGCTGAGTTTCTCCAGCATTTTTGTCGACCATTACAAAATGTAGAGACATTTGGACAGGTGCATGTATAGGGAAGGTTAGAAGGATATGGGCCAAATGCAGGCAGGTGGGAGCAGTGTAGATGGGGGCATGTTGGTCAGTGTGGGCAAGTTGGGTCGAAGTGCTGTCTCCGTGCTGTGTGACTATGACTGTTGATTCTTGGTATTGGAAAAACCATTGGCAGATGCAACAAGTTAATTGAACTAACAGGATTAAGATCACACTCCCTATTCAATCACATGATATGCAGAAAAGAAGCTGGTTTATACCAAAGATAGACACAAAGTGCTGGAGTAACTCATCGGGTTAGGCAGCATCTCTGGAGCAATCTGAAGAAGGGTTATGACCCATGACATCACTCAACCTTTTTCTCATTAGAGGTTGTCTGAGTTATTCCAGCACTGTGTCTATCAACTATCAGCTGTTGCATGTATTCTACCCACAGTGCAGGCAGCACCTGCACAGTGATGAATCAATGCCCTCACATGGACGTCTGAGTTATGGCCATCTTCTCAGGTAAGAGCTATAAGGTGAAACCTCAGCACCTTACATGCCATTGTGTGGTCTGTATGGTGTCACCAGTGATTTGGGTAGACATGCAGTTCTGCTATAACTCTAGTTTCCACACAATGAAATTAATATAACGTGAGCGAGGAATCAGGGAACACTATTTGCATTACGCGGCGTGAATTGGTTGGAATGTGATTTTGAAAAGGAACTAGGGAACGACTTGAAAGTTACTTTGGAAATTGACAAATGTCTTGGATTTAAACAGTTTAGGGGGGAAAAAAACTGCTTCCATGTAACGTCCCCGCAGCAATCAGACATCATTGTGCCTTGAGAACATAGTCTGTCAGTTTCACAGTTGGTGGCCGTTGTATTTGACAAGCAATAATTCTGTGGACACTTGGGCAACGATAGTCTACTAAACAATGTAACACGCAACCTTTAGTTTAATAACAATACATTTATAGATATTGAAAATCCTGCGGGAAAAGGGCTGGAATGAGTACAGAGGAGATTTACGAGGATGTTGCCAGGACTCGATGGCCTGAGCTATAGGAAGAGGTTGGGTAGGTTAGGACTCTATTCCTTGGTGTGTAGGAGGCTGAGTGGTGATCTTATAGAAGTGTATAATATCTTGAGGGGAATAGATAGGTTGAATGCACAGAGTCTTTTACCAAGAGTAGGTGGATAAAGAACCAGAGGGCATTGTTTAAGCTGAAAGGAAAAAGATTTAAGAGGAACCTGAAGGGCATTTTGTTCATACAGAGGGTGGTGGGTATTTGGAACAAGATGTTAGAGGAGGTAGATGAGCCAGGTATTATAACAACATTTAAACAACATTGGACAGGTACATGGATAGGAAAGAGTTAGAAGAATCTGAGCCAAATGCAGACAGGTGGGAAGAGTGTAGACGTGGCATCTTGGTCGGCATAGGCAAGTTGGACTGAAGGTCCTGTTTCCATGCTGTATGACTCTAAGACTATTTTCTGCTTTATTTTATTCATCCTCGTAGTCACAATCTTCCTTGGAATTAAGCATTGCCTTCATCTTGGTTTTCATGCCAATTTTTACATTTTATTTCCAAATCCTGAGTAAATTATGAATAATAATATTCCCAGCAATAATCCAAGAGGCATATTTCCACCCCAATGCTTTACCCGCTTATCCCCACTCCATAAACCGATTGTTACCTGATTATTTATAAAGAAACACATATAAAGATATGTCAATAACTCTTGTAATGGAATGATTTAGGCCAACCACCCTCCTGTAGCTGGTTGCTACACATCATCTTCCTTGCTGTCGGTGTAAAGGAAGTCAATATTTCCATCCTTCCATTCGACCAGGATCTGTCCTTCTTTTGGGAGGACCTTTGGAGATGAGGTCTGTGTCACCTGGTTCAGGGAGATGTACGTCGGCTTGCTCTGTAGCACCTGGTCTGTTTCAGCAAGATTGTCAACCTCAACAACATATTGCATCATTGCCTTCTGTGTCGAGTCTGCCTCCGTTTCATTCCTGCCCGCTGCTCCGTTCAATGCCTTCATCTTTCGTGTCCTGCATGTGGATATGGGAGATTACTGAATATTGCCCGCAAGTGCATGCCAGATGATATCCTCCCATTCGCAGGTCTGAACTGAACAGTTTCTCATTTTCTCTGCACGGTCTAATGAGTGAGACTTCTGTCTGGTCTCATTTTACACAAAACTTTGTCTTAGAAACATCTGATCAAATTGCAGGAAATGTAATCGGATGTTGTGTGGTCTGGTCAGGAGGAGATTGGGAAGGGGGATGTTTAAAGGTGGAAAATACAGTACTATTATATTAATATTGAGCCCGACAATGACTTTGGGTATACAACTGGTGAAAGGGAAGATTAGGTCACATACCAGGAAACATTTCTTGACAAATTGGTTGGTGACTTTTCAAATACTTTTCACGGAGAAAGAGAAATAGCTTTCGGTCAGTAAACCAGAAAGCTGTGTGAAGTTACAATAGCTAACAATGGCGTGTTTCCTTTATCACGTAACTATTTAGCACATCTTTCATTCATTTGTTCCATATATCTCTACATCATCGTCTATATCTCTCGTTTCCCTTTCCCCCCGACTCTCAGTCTGAAGAAGGGTCTCAACCCAAAACGTCACCCATTCCTTCTCTCCAGAGATGCTGCCTGTCCCGTTGAGTTACTTCAACGCTAAACGTCTGAAAGTCAAAACTCCCAAGGGACACACGAGACAGAGCAGTGAGTTCTGACGTACCTGTTAGCTCTGGAGTTTCGTGCCAGGATGAGGAATGCCAGAAACAGGGCCACAAATGCAAGGGCCAATATCGCATAGTTCCAGTTAGTGGCTGCAGGGAATAAAAGGAATTTCAGTCAGAACAGACAAATATAACTGCAAACTGGAATCACTCATTAGAGTCATAGAGTGATACAATGTGGAAACAGGCCCTTTGCCCCAATATGCCCACACCGGCCAACATGTCCCAGCTACACTAGTCCCACTTGCCCGCGTTTGGTCCGTATTCCTCCAAACCTGTCCTGTTCATGTACCTGTCTAACTGTTTCTTAAACGTTGGGATAGTCCCAGCCTCAACTACCTCCTCTGGCAACTCTTTCCATACACCCACCACCCTTAGTGTGAAAAAGTTACCCTCAGATTCCTATTAAATCTTTTCTCCTTCACCTTAAACCTGTGTCCTCTGGTCCTCGATTCATTGTAGCGGGTCCTGTTGGCAGCACATCTCATCGATCCTGCCAATTACTCGGCCTCTCCTTCTGGCAGATATGATGAACCTTGCTGACTTCCTATGCATTGGATTTGATGAAAGTCATGCCCTCCCTTCCTGTATTCCTTCCTGTATTCCTTCCTGTATTCCTTCCTGTATTCCTTCCTGTATTCCTTCCTGTATTCCTTCCTGTATTCCTTCTATACCAATAGCACAGAAATGAAGGGCTGAATGTAGTTGGTTGTTGGCCTGATTGGTAATTTAATCTAATTGATGAGGGCAGCACAGTTGCACAGATGGTAGAGATGCTGCCTCACAGCGCCAGAGATCTGGGTTCTATCCTGACCTCAGATGCTGCCTGTGCGGAGTTTGCACAGTCTCCTTTTGATTCTGTGAGTTTCCACCAGGTCTCCATGTCCTCCTACAACTGAATGCCATGCAAGTTTGTGGGTTACTTAGAAATACAGCACGGAAACATGCCCTACCGAGTCCGTGCAGACCAGCAATCCCCATATACCAGCAATAGGGACAATTTACGATATTTACCAAAGCCAAATTAACCTACAAACCTATCCGTCTTTAGAGTGTGGGAAGAAACCAGAGCACCCGGGGGAAATCATGGCGAGAACGTACGAACTCCATACAGACAGCACCTGAGGTTAGGATGGAACCTAGGCTGTAAAGCAGCAACTCCACTGGGAATAGTGTTTAAAAATCTCTGAGTATCAGGTGGTATTCAAGGGGAATCAGTTGGCTAGTCTAAATGAGTTGGCTAGTCTACATGAGACAGGTGTGGAGGGGTGCTGGTAAAATGTGACTGTAAAGGGCATGTCCCACTTTCATGACCTCTGCCGAGTTTGACCTTGACTCATCCTCGCAGCATGGTCATCACGAGGTCGTATTTTTAATGTGTGTAAGTTTTGATCACTCAATCCTAGTAAAAGTAAATCATATACAAACGAAAGAAACAGAGTCCAAGTACACTTACGATCTTCCATCGGAAAGGATAACTGCTGAGCTAATGTACTGTTCCGCTCTCGAGTCATGTTCTGCTTCTCGATGCCAATTGTCTCATTTGGTTTGCTGATTGTTGCTGATGTCATATGTGTCTTGCCTTTACATTGAAAGGAGATACCAGGAAATATGCATTAGTATTTTATATTTGCACATGTTCAAAGCCACAACGTGATCTGTTGTGAATCAATCGGCTGTTGTTTCTTTTACTTCGTAAATATTTACATAATTAGTTGCTTACTAGTGCCTACTGGTGGTGAGAGGAGGTATTGAGGGGGGAGCCAGAATTAACTGTTGAGCCTTACCAAGGTGATATGGGCTTAACTCAATGAAACACCAGTGAAGGGAGGTGGTAACACCAGTGAAGGGAGGTGGTAACACCAATGATATACTGACATCTACACACCCAGTTTTTGTTGACCCATAATTTAGCTTTGTAAAGGCATTTTAGATTCTCACGTGGTATTGGGATTGGGTTTCTTGGTTAAACATTTAGCTTGTGTGTTTGTTAACATGTAGCTAGCTTGTTACTGAATACAAAGTTAGTTAATGTCCTATTGCATTAGTATGTATAGGTAGTTTAGATATTACTTTGGCATTGGGCTTGGTTGAGCGCTTATCCTGGTGTTGCTACACACCTACTTTGTAACTCACGGGGTTTGCCCATGGTTTCTGATGTTAATTGTGTCTTGTCTTTGCAGTGAAAGGAGATACCAGAAGCCATGCATTAACATTTTATATTTGCACAGTCTCAAAGCAACAACATGGTCTGTTGTGAACCAGTTAAATCCTGGAGTGCTGCCCTGAGTAACCTCATGTATCTGAGTTAGAAGGTTAGGTGTTCCAGTTCCACTCCAGAAACTGAGCGCAAAACTCTAAGTTGACAGTCACGGCAGCAGAGGGCATATAGGGCTGTCCTGTCAGTGTTGACATGTCCACAAGAGAAGTTAAACCATCCAGGTTTTCCCTCTCCAGGTAAAATCCTGGAAGTGAAGCAAGGGAGTTGACTTTGGTGTCTGACCTATTGATAGAGTTGATTGATAGAGTTATGCGCATGGAAACAGGCCCATCTGGTCAAGATGTCTCTGTACACTAAGGTACACAAAAATGCTGGAGAAACTCAGCGGGTGCAGCAGCATCTATAGAGCGAAGGAAATAGGCAACGTTTCGGGCCGAAACCCTTCTTCAGACCTCTGTATACTAATCCCATTGGCCTCAAAATCTTGCCTATCACTGAAATATATGGTCCTCATCACATATGGGTCTTTATGTTAACAAATTGCTGGGGAACGTTAGATGAGACCAAGATGGTAAATAACGTATTGATGTCCTTGCTCCAAACTCACACTTTAAAAACAGTCAATGGGAAAAGACCCAAGAAGGTAGTTTGAATTTGCCATCACCTTCAAACTGAGCTTGAATTGAGCTTGTGGGGCCCAGGGCTTCCTCACTGTTCTGGAAGTGAGGAGATGGAACAGTTCTATTCGCACTTGACTTGCTTATGATTGCGGTAGCGAATCAATAATTTAAACCAAGAATAAGCACATTGGGTTGTTCCTGGCATCATTTATGTCCTTCAGAGAGTCTGATGAATCCTATGAAATAATTCAAAATTACCTTCTGCTCTTTGCCAATATATATTTGTTTTGAGGCTTTTAGCTTCTCAAATATCTTCTTTTAAGTTTGGTGAGGGGATCTGCTTATAGAAGTTGTTCATGGTCATAAGTGATCGGAGCTGAATTAGGCCATTTGGCCCATCAAGTCTACTCCGCCATTCAATAATGGCTGATCTATCTCTCTCTCTCCTAACCCCATTCACCTGCCTTCTCCCCATAACCCCTGTCAATTGTACTAATCAAGAATCTATCTATCTCCGCCTTAAAAATATCCATTGACTTGGCCTCCTGTTGAGTTGGAAAATATGAAGCAACAACTTTAAAAAGGTTACAATCTGATCACATTTAGCACGGTGCAAGGTCAACTCCACATCCTGCACCAATCATGATCATTTGATTCAGTTTTCGACCAGTGTAACTAAAACTGCAGGCCGTGCCGCGAATCGCACTTGATTAAACAAATAATGCCCAGACGTAGTCTTCCGATCAGGCATCATCTGTGAGAGGGAAGTGCTCTGAAGATTAGTCACCAACCTGCAAGGTTAACTGTGTTTCCCTCTGCACAAATGCTACCTGAACTCCCAATTATTTCCACTTCTGATCTCCACAATTCATTTTCCTGAAGGATTTGAGTCCCTGCGTCTCCCATAGCCATCTCTGATTTCTCCTTCTTACCCCGAAGTTGCTCCTCGCAGATGTTGGTGTTATTTGCCGACCTCCACCTGGATTTTTTCCTCTTTTCTCTGGTAATCGACACCGCGGGCCCGACATTGGTCAGGAACCGAGACGTCTCCACGTGGACCAGATTGCGGTCCCTGCAAACCCACGCGAGGTTGGTCCCGTTTTCACAAACTGCGGTCATAACAAGGAAGGTCCCATCTGCCGAGAGGCATCGCCTGGTCCCTCGATTGTAGAGCCGGGTTCCTTTCCACGTCCATTGCTGGAGTGGTGAGTCAGGGTTGCATGTCTCTGTTAACACATGGCTGTCTCTCACAGAGGCAACTAAACACTGACCCTTAACGCTCTTCATCACAAAAACGTCGACTCCTGCACACATTCAGAGAAAACGCAGCAAGTTGCAATCTTTACTTTAGACTTTCAAGGTTTCAAGGGCAGTTTATTGTCACATGTGCCAATTAAGGTACAGTGAAATTTGAGTTACCATACAGCCATACTAAGTGAAAAGCAACAAGACACACAACCACATAAAAGTTAACATAAACATCCATCACATTGGATCCCACATTCCTCACTGTGGTGGAAGGCAAGAAAGTTCAATCTTCTTCCCCTTAGAGATACAGGGTGGAAGCAGGCCCTTCGGCCCACCGGGTCTGCGCTGACCATACGTACACTAACACTATCCTACACACGAGGGACAATTTACAATTTTACCGAAGCCAATTAACCTACAAACCTGCACGTCTTTGAAATATGGGAGGAAACCAGAGCACCTGGAGAAAACCCACATGGTCACAGGGAGAACGTGCAAACTCCGTGCAGACAGCACCCATAGTCAGGATCGAACCCGGGTCTCTGGCACTGTGAGGTAGCAACTCTCCCGCTGCGCCACCATTTTAAACAATTTATTTTGGCCAATTGACAAAGCAAAATTCTGGGGCTGTGGTATTCAGTGCCTGAGTGTATTCTTCACAGAGAGTGGAGGGCTTGAAGATTTACACGGGTCAGGCTGTTACGCATCCGATCGACAGCTTCGTGGAAGTACAAGTGACGTTACACATTACACCAGGAAAACTGGAATGGCATTTAGCTTGAATTATTTTTATATCTTCCAAGGGCTTTCTAGAGCAACACGGGCGAGGGTCTGATCTGTGGTGAATCCACGATATTTCAGCCATGATTACAAGTAACGCAAGGGGTCTGTGACGAAAGGTAAGTGACAAAAATGCTGGAGTAACTCAGCGTGTCAGGCAGCAATCTAGACCCTTCATCAGACCCAAAACATCACCTATTCCTCAGACTATCCTTGATCAGACTTGGCTGGCGTAAACTTGCACTAAACATAATTCCTTTATCATGTATCTATATTCTGTAAATGGGTCGATTGTAATCCTGTATCGTCTTTCTGCTGACTGGATTGCAAGCAACAGAAGCTTTTCACTGTACCTCGGTACACGTGACAATAAACTAAACTGAACTGATTCCTTTTCTCCAGAGATGCTGCCTGACCCGCTGAGTTACTCCAGCATTTTGTGTTTATCTTCTGTGTAAACCAGCATCTGCAATCCCTTCCTACACACAGTGACAAGGGGAGGTTCTTTGGCAGAGCCCGTGGAAGTGTCGACACATCTGCCAGTGCGGATATGTGGTTCTGAGTGCCTGTCCCATTGAGCTATCCTCAGCCCAGCTCCATCCACATCTACGTGCAGCAGCAGAGCAGCAAAGGCAAGAACTTTTCGCTGATCGGGGAATGAAAGAAAGAAAATAATTTTTATAAAGCATGTTTTTAACTGAAAGAATTGAAAGAACAGAAATATAATGAGCTATAAAGCAAGAATGTTTGCAATGGAGTTTCACCTGTGTTTGTGATAACCAGTTCCAAAGGCTAACTGCTATCACAGCGACGCCCACGTCATTACTCCAGCGGGTTACTGAACTCGCTTATCTCACGGTGGGTAATACTGTGATTTTTGTTCCCTTAATGAGCAGCAGTTCCCAGCATTAACTAATGTTTAATTCAGGATCAAGGCCTGTAGTGACAGCAATATTCATTCAACCCAATTCCCCATTACCAAAGGAGCTAATCTCACACTCAGGTTACAGTCTGGAGAGGCGAGCGTCAAGAATGTTTAATTGTCATTTGTATTGGAACAAAACAATTATTTGCTGCAGCTTTAGCTGCCTAATATTGCAAAGACACAACAAGTAATTGGCCAATAATCTATAATGCAATAAATTAATAATCAGTGATACTAGGTAACTATAATATTGCAAAACTGAAATATGTAATACCAATGGTAGACTGGCCAATGTCTACCATTTTCTGTGACCTCCTTCATTCTTGGGCGTCCGAGTTACCGAACCAGGTCACGATGCAACCAGTCAGTGTGGTTCCTACTGAACACCTGATTGAGGAGATCCCGTGTGTCATCACAGTGGAGGCGTTGATGAGCTTTCTTTGTGATTGCGTCAATGAGCTGGGCCCAATGCAGACCTTCAGAGATGGGCACACCCAGGAATCTGTTGACTCTCCACCACTGTCCCATCGATGACGACAGGTTCATAAGGCCCTTGTCCTTCCCTTCCTGATGTCAACAATCAGCTCCTTGTTCTTGGTAATGTTGACAGGAAGATTGTTGTTCTGACATCATTCAATCTGATCTTCAATCTCCCTTCTGTACGCTGACTCATCGTTACCCGCTACTTGTCCAACAATGGTGGTATTGTTGGTGAATTTAAATGTGGCATCAAAGCTACAGAATCCATGGGGACAGAGAGAGTAGACCAGGGCATGACGCACACAAACCTCAGGTATTCCTGTGCTCACGGTTATCAAGGAGGAAGTGTTGTTGCCAATTTGTGCTGCTGGTAAGGAAGTCAAGGATTCAATTACATAGGTATGAGCAGAGACCCAGAACTTTGCGTTTTGTAAGTTTAGAGAGAATGATAGTATTGAACACGAAGCTATAATCAGTGAACACCAGCCTGATGTACTTGTTCTTATTGTCCAAGTGGTCCAGCGCATTGTGGAGAGCCAAAGAGACTGCATGTTGATCTTGATGTTGGCAGGTGAACTGTAGTAGTCCAGACCCTTGCTAAGGCAAGGGGGTTGACAACGGCTGATGAAAGAAATTCCAACCTGCTACAAGGTTTGTACACTTAATCTAGGCAGGTTCAGTATTTTATATGGATTCTCTACAAAGGCAGGATAAAGAAAACACTCCCAACCAAGTTTTGGCAACAGTGAGAAACTTCTGTGGGAGTTTGTGCTGTAATTGAGATGCATCTGTTGACCAACTGAGCCAGTGGTCCCGATATTATAAATCAAAATGAAGCCAACAGAGATTGGGCACAAAGTGTTGGAGTAACTCAGCAGGTCAGGCAGCATCTCTGGAGAACATGGATAGTTGACGTTTTAGGTTGAGAACCTTCTTCAGACCAAAGAAGGGTCTCGACCCGAAACGCCACCTATCTATGTTCTCCAGAGATGCTGCCTGACCTGCTGAGTTACTGCAGCACTTGTGTCCTTTTGCGTAATAACGAGCAACTGCAGTTCTTTGCTTCTACAGCAACAGAGATACGTAAGGCATTTGTGAGCACAGTGATTGAGAATTGACTCATTACAGATGGCTCACCTGACTCTGATTGGGAAAACAAGTTAATGATTTGTGATTTTCGAAGAAGACATTTTGGTTCATGGTTCTCTCAGGTGAAAGTTTATATATTAAGGGAACTAAACTTGCAAAGATAAATAGTTTGGGGATCCTTGTGTAAAGAGTGAAAAGCAGAATTAATTGGAAGGTTCTTCCAAAGATGAGCCAGTGGAGCCAGTGGATCTCATTATCTGAAACCAAAAGGGTTGGAGAGGGTCCAGAGGAGGTTTACGAGAAATATCCCAGGAATGATTAGGTTAACATATGGTGAGCGTTTGCAGGCACTAGGCCTGTGTTCGCTGGAGTTTAGAAGGATGAGGAGGGACCTTACTGACATTTACCGAATAGTGAAAGGCCTGGATAGAGTGGATGTGTGGAGAGGATGTTTCCACTAGTGGGAGAGTCTGGGATCAGAGGCCATAGCCTCAGAATAAAAGGATGTACCTTTAGAAAGGCAATGAGAAGGAATTTTGGGTCAGTGGGTGGTGAATCTGTGGGACATAGATTGACATCTTTGATTAGCATGGGTGTCAGAGGTGATGGGGGAAGGCAGGAGAATGGGATTGAGACAATAGATAGCCATGAGTAGACGATGGGCTGAACAGCCTAATCCTTCTCATGTAATTTATGAACATGACAATTTCATCTGTGTAACACTGATTCATGAAAACCATATCTATAACTTGTAGAATATCTCCGCCCTGTACTCATGGCCTCTGTGCCAGTGAGCAACTATAAAGATTAATCCCTCTATGGGATAGATGTTGTTGAATGTTTGTACTGTCTCCCTCTCACACACTCAGCAATGATTACCTTGCAACAGCAGACACAGGATGAAGCAACCAAAGAGGTATTTCAACAAACCGCTCATGTCTGGTTTTCCAGTTGGAGGTGTGCGTCCGTGAGCTCCAAGATAAACAAGGCCTGCAGGGAAAGAGGATCTCAATCACAATTCCAGCGGTAGAGTTGATTCCTCACAGCGCCAAACACCCGGGTTCGATCATGACCATGGGTGCTTGCATGCATGGAGTTTGTATGTCCTCCCCTGTGACCTGCATGGGATTTCTCCGTGAACTTTGGTTTCCTCCCACCCTCCAAAAACATACAGCTTTGTAGGTTAATCGGTTTCAGTAAAATTGTAAATTGTCCCTAGTGTTAGTGCACGAGGATTACTGGTCGATGCAGACTTGGAGGTTTGAAGGGCCTGTTTCCGCACTGTATCTCTAAACTAAACTAAACACCTTCTTACACAAGGGCATCAATCTAATCATGATAATGAAGAGATGGATTAGATGGTACAGCTGGCTGATAACTTTATGAGGCAAGCAGAACTTATTAAGTAATGAGCTGTTCCTGTAATTTATTGGTAAATGCTATAATTGGCCCGTGGATAAACTGCCGATAAATTATGAAAGCACACGATACAACAGAAGCTTGAATGTGGAGTCACGAACAAACTACTGGAGAAATTCAGCAGACCAAGCAGCATCTGCGGACGCAGAGGGGTCTGCACTTTGTGTGGACACCAGCGATTAACATGATGTCAAAGATGGACAGAATGTGCTGGAGTAACTCAGCGGGTCAGGCAGCATCTCTGGAGAACATGGAATGATGATGTTTCAGGTCAGGACTCTTCCTCAGTCTGCATGGAGAGGTTTGGTGAAGTATCATCGGGACATTCAAGGGGAGGTATATGATGGGGAAAATAATAGAAGGAATTACTGACAGCTCAGAGAATGCAGCAAGAGGCACCTTAGACCATGGACGTGGCCACAGACCAACTGGCTCAATTACTTTATTGTTCCCGATTGTTTTCATTTCTATACAACATATATTGTCCACCAAACTTGGACCTATTTTTACAGTGAATGTTTTTTGTTACTTTGGTTGTTTAAAATAGATTGTGATCATGAATTGTAGGGGAAACAGTGCATTTGGATCTTAATTAGTAAGGGTGGCGGGGCTTATGGGGAGAAGGCAGAATAATGGAGTAGGAAGGGAAAGATATATCAGCCATGATTCAATGGCGGAGTAGACTTGATGGGCCGAAGGGCAAAATTCAGCTCCGATAACATATGAATTGCCTGCTGAATATAAACAAAGTTTTCATAAATTTAGTTGTTTAAAGTGTAGTTAAATCCGGAAATAAAGGCCAACGTCACAAGTGGTGTCAGAATCCATAAACTCAGCGTTTTGTGTAATTGGTTAAAATAATCCCACATTGGATACAATATGTAGCACATGTGACGATGGTTTATACTGATAACCTCTCTGAAGAATAGGCCCTTTGTGGTGTCTGACAAGTGAACACTGTCTTGCTGCAGTTAATGCCCCAGCGTCTGTTTGCATGGGAAATAATGGGAAGAAATCCAAATTTCAGATTATCGTTATTAAAAGCATCTGATTAAATCTACCGCAACAGCAATGTTTGGCTCAAGAGTGACGGAGCAGTGTCGGACCTCAGACCATGCCCCGGCTACTGGCTTTACCTTGCTCCAAACGGTATTCATGTTATCCCCCTTTTCATGTATCTACACACTGTGGCTGGCTCAATTGTATTGTCAATGTGTTGCCTTTATCGTGTATATTCATGTATTGTCTTTCCGCTGACTGGTTAGCACGCAACAACAGTTTTTTCACTGTACCTCGGTAAACGTGACAATAAACTCAACTACTTTATGGTGAGTTGCTCCACAGCTCAATGGACAGATGCAGCAGCGGAGCCACTTAGCCATGCATAATGCAAAACAAATTGCTCCATCGTCACCACCTCACGCTTCAATGATCATGGAGTCGCATGGTCATACAGCATGGAAACAGGCCCTTCGGCCCAAATTGCCCACACCGGCCAACATGTCCCATCTACACTTGTCCCACCTGCCTGTGTTTGTCCCATGTCCCTCTAAAACCTTTCCTATCCATGTACCTGTCTCATTGTTTCTTAAACGGCGCGATAGTACCTGCCTCAACTACCTCCTCCGGCAGCTTGTTCCTTACGCCCATTGCCCTTTGTGTAAAAATATTACCCTTCGGACCGATCCCTATGTAATCTCCTCCCTCACCGTTGAACCTATGTCCTCTGATAGACGAAAATGCTGGAGAAACTCAGCGGGTGCGGCAGCATCTATGGAGCGAAGGAGATAGGCAACGTTTCGGAACCCGAAACGTTGCCTATCTCCTTCGCTCCATAGATGCTGCCGCACCCGCTGAGTTTCTCCAGCATTTTTGTCTACCTTCGATTTTCCAGCATCTGCAGTTCCTTCTTAAACACTTTGTCTACTCCACTATGTCCTCTGGTTCTCGATTCCCCTACTCTGGGCAAGTCCCAGCTTGAAGCTGATTTCCTCATCATGTCAGACACACTATTATATCAACGATTCAGAAACAAGTTAATATGTCTTTAATTTCCAGCACATCTGTTAATATTTCAACAAATATCCTTCTTCGGTCCTCTCCACATCCCCAACCTCCACCGGCACGAACGCCACAATCCTACAGCTGTCTGCTTTAACTAATGGGACCTACCCATGGTTTCTTGGTCTCTGTGTGCCGCTGCAGTCTCTCCGTTTGGCCCAAGCGCAGAAAACCTCGTGGTGAACTCGGCAAAGCGACAGTCCCCGGGACTCAGATGTCAACTGAAAGACCCCAGCAAGCGATTCCCACGACTGAATGTGACCCGGAAATGTGAAAAAAGCAGCTTGCCCTGTCATCGAGTTTATTTTGAAATGCACATTTACCACCACCAGTATAAAACGCTGCCGTGAGTTCCCGGCACTTCAACCTTTTTATGGCCCATGCACTTGGAAATATTAAATAAAACGTCTTTCCTCTGAAGTTGGGCCAAGTCCAGACTGTAACACGGTTTCTGCTTTAGAACAAAAACTATGAATCTGGTGAAGCCACTCGAATGAGATGTCTGGTTTTGAAGTATTTAGTTGGCGGGGATTTCCAGCTTCAGCTTCGATAACCCCCAGCTGTGAGACTTGTTCCTTTCCAGCGGTGTCACTGACCGACTTTAATGGGTAACTAAAGACTGGCCATCAACGATCAGCTGCAACTACAAATGTTTAACCAATCAAGAATGACGACGATATGACCAACACGGGTTCATAGATTTGTAATTTTAATTGGCAAAGTAAAATGTCCAACAGCAGATGCTGACATTTTCAAGAGAGAGTTAGATTTAGCTTTTAGGGTTAAAGGAATCAAGGGATATGGAGAGAAAGCAGAACGGGGTACTGATTTCAGATGATCAGCCATGATCATATTGAATGGGCATGCTGGCTCGAAGGGCCGAACGGCCTAATACTGCACTTATTTTTCTATGTTTCCAACTGAGGGCCTGAGATGCTGGTAGCGCTGCTCTCGGGTCGGGCAGCATCTGCGACGGCAGGGCTCCCCTTCTACACGTCCCTGGTCTTCTGAGCGATCCCAGCATTTTCTGTTCAATTGCATTTTTATTCCATAAAGGTTTATAGACACCGAATGAGTTTAGAAGCGCCGCCTGTCGTAAAGGGACGGAAAAGAAAGATGTTGTCTAAAATGTTTCTGAAACGTTGTGATAGTCCCGCCTCAACTACCTCCTGCGGCAGCTCGTTCCATGCACCCAGCGCCCTTTGAGTCTGAAGAAGGGTCTCGATCCGAAACGTCACCCATACCTCCTCTCCAGAGATGCTGCCTGTCCCGCTGAGTTACTCCAGCATTTTGTGCTTACCCTTTGTGTGGAAAAAGATACCCCTCTTTCCCCCCCTCCCTTTAAACCTATGTTCTCTGGTTCTCGGTTCCCCTACTCTGGGCAAGAGGCTCTGTGCGTCTACCCGACCTCTCATTGTCACAAAATGTCACAAAAGATGAAACAAAGTTTGTTGTTCATGAACTAAGCTGAGTTTGCAGGGAGGAGGGAGAGCCGGGCTCAGCGCCAGGGAGGCGGGTGAAAAAGATGAACACTGTGGAGGAACGACAGAGTTTCAACTCCATGTGACAACATCTTTCTTTTCTGAGAGTTGGCTAAAGCAACACGGAGTCTCCTTGTGTTCAAGAAGGAACTGCAGATGCTGGAAGATCGAAGGTACACAAAAATGCTGGAGAAACTCAGCGGGTGCAGCAGCATCTATGGAGCGAAGGAAATAGGCAACGTTTCGGGCCGAAACCCTTCTTCATAGATGCTGCTGCACCCGCTGAGTTTCTCCAGCATTTTTGTGTACCACGGAGTCTCCTTGTTCCGGTCGTTGACAAAGCCAAGCCTTTCAGACAAGTCTTTCTGTGCACTTGGTATAGATGGATAAATATGTAATATTCTTCCCACCAATAATCTTAACACAGCAAATTGACTCATGTCAACTGGATAGCGCTAACTCGGGAACTTGTAAATCAACCGTAAGCTGTATTCTTCGAACTTCCCAATTTGCCACAGGGCATTTGTAAAGCATTACAAAGTGGTGAAACAAGACGGCTCTAAAGATCACAAATAACCTGTCAGTTTGAAGTAAAATGATGGGTTATAGTGCTGGGCTGTTTGTACTGACAACTGAAAATCAATGGCAGATATCATCATGTAGAAATAAAGAACTGCAGATGCTGGTTAATACACAAAAGGACACAAAGTGCTGGATAACTCGGCAGGCCAGGAAGCATCGCTGGAGAACTGGGATAGGTGACGTTTCGGGTTGAGACCATACTTCGGACCCTTATGATGGGGAGAAGGCAGGAGAATGGAGTTGAGAAGGAAAGATAGAGTGGATGTAGAGATGATGTTTCCACTAATGGGAGTCATCTGGCCCATCAAGTCTACTCCGCCATTCAATTCATTCAATGATCTATCTTTTGCTCTCAACCCCATTCTCCTGCCTTCTCCCTATAGCCCCTGACACCCATACTAATCATGAATCTGCCAATCTGCACCCTAAAAATACCCAACGATGACCTCCACAGCTGATGGTGGCAATGAATTCCACAGATTCACCAGCCACTGACTAAATAAATTCCTCCTTTCCAAAGGTACATCCTTTTATTCGGAGGCTGTGCCCTCTGGTCCTAGACTCTCCCACTAGTGGAAACATTCTTTCCGCATCCATGCTATCCAGGATCAATCCACGATGCTCTATCGAATGTGGAATTTTCCCGGCCTCCACCCTGGTTCCTAGTCTCACTAACAATGTATTCGTGGTCAGGGTTGTAAGAGAGTTATGGATCCAACTCTCCACAGAAACATTAATAGATGGATAAATATTTACCATACAACTCAAAAGCAAAATATCTCTGATGGACTCAAGTTCAAAGCGCACTGAAAATTTCTGGGGATTCTTGGCACAAATGAATCATATAACTGTTGATTTAATATTGCCAAAACATTTTTTTAAAGTGGATTTCTCATTATTTAGCCTTCTGGAATTCTCTTTATTTGTATGTATAGCTTCATTTTTATCATATAAATCTGACTGTTAAATTGTTTAAATTAAAATCCTCTCTTGTAAAACATTTTAATTAAAAGCCAGACCAACATAGAGGGCAGGAGCAACAGATTTTAAAGGTTCAATAGTGCTATTGGCTAGATTCCTCTGGATACACTAAAAAAACTGGAATAACTCAGTGGGTCAGGCAGCATCTTGGAGAAAAGGAACAGGTCGAGATCCTTCTTCAGACTTGGTATAATTGTAATTGTAAAATTGTCCCTGGTGTGTGCAGGATAGTGTGAATGGACTCGGTGGGACGAAGGGCCTGTTTCCATGCTGTATTTCTAAAACTAAAATGTTGTACTCCTGTCCAGGAGCTCAACAGAAGCTGAAGGTGTGTGTTTGAATGGGGATAGATTCAATGTATCTGGGCTGAGATTTTGCAGTTGCTGCTTCTTCGACTGTGCTTTGTTCAATCTTTACTACAACCAAGTCCCCCTGTTGGTCCAAAGGTTAGTTTGCACCAAGCCTTGAATAAAGCTCTTGCATTAAAATAAATAGTGACTGCATATTTAAACTATCTAGCCTATGATCCAATATTAGCAACTCGAACCATCAAGTGGACCTCCAAAATAGCCATGTAATTGTGCTGTTGCTAATGTTGTCATGTAACCACAAATAAACTATTTTTTGATCCCACATTGAATCTAAAAACTAAAGTTACTAAATCTCGGCCTTTGATGTTTAACTTAAAGACAAGCTTTTAAAATGCTGGGATAGTTTGCAGTCACTTGTAGTGGTTGGAAGAGATCCAGCTTCCTCCAGCTGTTTGGTTTTGTTCCAGATTCCAGCAACTACCATCTCTCCACTTGTAGCAGTGGGCTTGACTTTTGGTCAGGTAATTTCTGTGTTGTGTGCAAATTGGGACATTGATATTTTTAACTATTTTTGTGAAGGCAGCGCTATAGTTGATAAATAGGAATCTTTCCAAATACATTTTATCTCTGTGCTGTAATTACCTTCTCCCAGCTAACATTGATCTGTTCTACATTGTCCTTGATCTCCATTCCCCTTGTCCTGTTTTCACATCTTACACTTCCTTATCTCTGTATCCCCCTTTCCCCTGACATCAGTCTGAAGAAGGGGTCTCTACCCGAAATGTCACCTATGCCTTCTCTCTGGAGATGCTGCCTTTCCCGCTGAGTTACTCCAGCATTTTGTGTCTATCTTTGATTTAAACCAGCATCTGCAGTTCCTTCATACACAAATAGGAGTCTAATATAGGTGTCCCAGTTATCTGGGTCTTCCAGAGATGAGTTCAGGGCCGGGGGAGATGGTACATGCTGTGGATCTGTACTGACGGCAGCAAACTGCAGTGTATCAAGGCTAGCGAGGAGATTGGAGTTAATGTGTGCTATCACCAGTCTCTGGAAGAACCTCTTGATAATGGAGGTCAGAGCCACTGGATGGTAAATCATGAAGGCACGCTACCTTAGTTTTTTTTGGCACTGGGATGATAGTGGTCTTTTTGGTTAAAGATGTCTGTGATTACCTCTTCCAGCTGATCCACATAAATCCTGAGGACAGGTCCTGGGATTCCAACCAGACCAAATTCAAGAAGTTATAACCCCAGTAGTAATTACATCATTTAGCGAGTGCACTATTGCCTTCACAAAGACTGGTGAGCTGTTCAGAAAGTGAAATGATCTTTGGAAGATAAGGGGCAGTAAACAAATCACAGCCTCATAAAGGGTTGGAAGATTGCAACCTTCACGTGGTCCACCCTGTTTCGACTAATGCAATCAACTCGACGTGCACAAACGAAAGACCAAATAGAACAAGTTGTCCAACAACTTTAGGCTGTGCACGCCACACGAAAGAAGAAGACAAAGCCTCATATAAAGGCACAGAAACATCTGATAACTGGGTTAGCATCCAGTTAAAGCAATAAAGAGTGAAACAAGAGATAATACAAATATATCCCAGTTGTTAATACATCAGGCTCACCTTATTTACGAGGGGTTCAAACCTCAGGAAACAGAGTGCTGGAGTAATTCAGCAGGGCAGGCAGCATTCCTGGAGAACATGGATAGGTGCCGTTTCGGATTGGGGCAACTTCTTCAAGTCAAGTCAAGTCAAGTCAAGTTTATTTGTCACATACACATACGAGATGTGCAGTGAAATGAAAGTGGCAATGCTCGCGGACTTTTGTGCAAAAAGACAAACAACCAAACAAACTATAAACACAATCATAACACACATATACCTTTACATAATAAATAATGGAAGGAAAAACGTTCAGTAGAGTTAGTCCCTGGTGAGATAGGCGTTTACAGTCCGAATGGCCTCTGGGAAGAAACTCCTTCTCAACCTCTCTGTTCTCACCGCATGGCAACGGAGACGTTTGCCTGACTGTAGCAGCTGGAACAGTCCGTTGCAGGGGTGGAAGGGGTCTCTCATGATATTGTTGGCTCTGGAGTTGCACCTCCTGATGTATAGTTCCTGCAGGGGGGCAAGTGAAGTTCCCATAGTGCGTTCGGCCGAATGCACTACTCTCTGCAGAGCCTTCTTGTCCTTGGCAGAGCAATTCCCAAACCAGATGGTACAATACAATACGGTTTATTTGTCACATTGCACAAAAAGTGCAAGTGAAATGGATATGTCAGCAGCGATACAATGATAAAGAGCACATACAAAAACACAATAAAAATTTAACATAAACATCCACCACAGCATTCATCACTGTGATGGAAGGCACACAATTTGGCCAGTCCTCCTCCATTTTCCCCCGTGGTCGGGACCTCAACCCTCCGCAGCCGCTGCTGCGGGCGTCCAGATGGTAAGGACAAGGTACGAGTCCAGGTAAGTCCAGAGTCGGCTCTTCCCGACCGGAGACCGCTGCTTTAAGTTGGTGTAGGCCGGTAATGTTCCTGGACAAGATGCTTTCCACCGCCGCTGCGTAGAAGCACTGGAGGATCCTCGGAGACACTCTGAATTTCCTCAATTGCCTGAGGTGGTAAATGCGCTGCCTTGCCTTACTCACGAGTGCTGAGGCGTGTGATGCCCATGTCATATCCTCGGAGATGTGGACTCCCAGATATTTAAAACAGTTCACCCTATCCACAGGATCCCCATTTATCCTAAATGGAGTGTACGTCCTCGGATGATGTGCCCTCCTAAAGTCCATGATCAGCTCCTTCGTTTTTTTGATGTTCAAGAGGAGGCTGTTATCCTGGCACCAGAGTGCTAGATTAGCCACCTCCTCCCGGTATGCCTTCTCATCGTTGTCTGAGATCAGGCCCACCACCAGTGTCATCAGCAAACTTAATTATTGAGTTGGAGCTGAACCTAGCTACACAGTCATGTGTGTACAGGGAGTACAATAGGGGGCTGAGGACGCAACTCTGGGGCGATCGAATCTATTGTGGCGGCGCGGCTCTGGCTGCAGCGGCTCTCCGGCAGTCCTGTTTGTTTTGTGTTTTTTGGGTTGTTTATTTTCGTTTTGGTTAGTCTAGTTTTGGTTTTTAGTTTGTGTTTTTTGGGGGGGGGGTTGAAACGGGGCTTGCTGTCTCTCCCTGCGGGGGAATGCGACTTTTTTGTCGTATTCCCCTTCTCTGCCTCCGTCTGCGCTGAGGCCTAATGGCGGAGCTGGCGACCTCGAGGCTCAGGAGGCAGAGCCCACCAGGACTCGCACTGAGCTCGCTCCCGTGAGGACGGCCCGGCTCGGGGCTGGAACAGGGCTTCCGTGAGGGGCTGTGACGGCCGGCCCGAGGAAGGAACGGTTCTCCCGTCGGAGTGGCCGAGCTCGGGGAGGTACGGCGTTCCCAGCCCGAGGGAGGAGCGGCGCCCAGTCGGGGCGGCCCAGCCCCAGGGAGGAGCGGCGCCCAGTCGGGGCGGCCCAGCCCGAGGGAGGAGCGGCGCCCAGTCGGGGCGGCCCAGCCCGAGGGAGAAGCGGTGCCCGGTCGGGGCGGCCCAGCCCGAGGGAGGAGCGGTGCCCGGTCGGGGCGGCCCAGCCCGAGGGAGAAGCGGCGCCCGGTCGGGGCGGCCCAGCCCGAGGGAGGAGCGGTGCCCGGTCGGGGCGGCCCAGCCCGAGGGAGGAGCGGTGCCCGGTCGGGGCGGCCCAGCCCGAGGGAGGAGCGGTGCCCGGTCGGGGCGGCCTGGCGCGAGGGAGGAGCGGCGGCCTGGCGCGAGGCTGAGACGGTGGCAGTACTCACGTGAGGGCGATCCGGCTCGGGGCTGGAACGATGCTCCGGTGGCTTGGACGGTGTTCTGGCGGCGGTGGCCTGAGACCGGGGTTCGGCCGCGGGCCAGCGGCTGCGTCAGCAGGACTGGTGAGCGGCAGCTTCGACTACCCCGGGCCGCGGTGTTTGAGCCGCGGGACAGGTTTTAACATCGCCCGGGGGGTATCGCCTCAGTGCAGAAGGAGAAGAGGAGGGAAGAGACTGCAGCCCTAAGACTTTTGCCTCCATCACAGTGAGGAGATGTTGGGTGGACTCACTGTGGTGGATGTTAATATGTGTTTATTGTTGTTTTTTTATTGTATTGTATTGTATGTATGACTGCTTCAATTTCGTTCAGACTTCGGTCTGGATGACAATAAAAGGCTATCCTATCTCATTAACTATCCTGTGCTCAGGGTGAGGGACTTCGATGTATTCCCTCCCATCTTGACTACCTGGGGCCTGGCGGTGAGAAAGTCCAGGACCCAGGCACACAGGGAGGTGTTGAGCCCCAATTCCATTAGCTTCCCGGCCGCAGTTCTTTGTTTCTACAGCGGTTCAAACCTGCCTCATTTTCCAAGTTGGCAACTGTAGTTTTGCAATGCGATGTTGGGAGGATTCATTGTTTTATGAACGGAGCAAAGTTCTATCCAAGGTGCTAAACAGAGGACAATGCTAATATGCTAATATGAAGCCATAATCTCACTGAATGGTGCATTGTGCTGAAGGGGTAGAAACATAGAAATTAGGTGCAGGAGTAGGCCATTCGGCCCTTCACCGCCATTCAATATGATCATGGCTGATCATCCAATTCAGTATCCCGTACCTGCCTTCTCTCCATACCCTCTGATCCCCTTAGCCACAAGGGCCACATCTAACTCCCTCTTAAATATAGCCAATGAACTGGCCTCGACTACCCTCTGTGGCAGAGAGTTCCAGAGATTCACCACTCTCTGTGTGAAAAAAGTTCTTCTCATCTCGGTTTTAAAGGATTTCCCCACTTTATCCTTAAGCTGTGACCCCTTGTCCTGGACTTCCCCAACATCGGGAGCAATCTTCCTGCATCTAGCCTGTCGAACCCCTTAAGAATTTTATAAGTTTCTATAAGATCTCCTCTCAATCTCCTAAATTCTAGAGAGTATAAACCAAGTCTATCCAGTCTTTCTTCATAAGACAGTCCTGACATCCCAGGAATCAGTCTGGTGATCCTTCTCTGCACTGGCAATAATGTCCTTCCTCAGATTTGGAGACCAAAACTGCACGCAATACTCCAGGTGTGGTCTCACCAAGACCCTGTACAACTGCAGTAGAACCTCCCTGCTCCTATACTCAAATCCTTTTGCTATGAAAGCTAACATACCATTCGCTTTCTTCACTGCCTGCTGCACCTGCATGCCTACTTTCAATGACTGGTGTACCATGACACCCAGGTCTCGCTGCATCTCCCCTTTTCCTAGTCGGCCACCATTTAGATAATAGTCTGCTTTCCTGTTTTTGCCACCAAAATGGATAACCTCACATTTATCCACATTATACTGCATCTGCCAAACATTTGCCCACTCACCCAGCCTATCCAAGTCACCTTGCAGTCTCCTAGCATCCTCCTCACAGCTAACACTGCCCCCCAGCTTAGTGTCATCCGCAAACTTGGAGATATTGCCTTCAATTCCCTCATCCAGATCATTAATATATATTGTAAATAGCTGGGGTCCCAGCACTGAGCCTTGCGGTACCCCACTAGTCACTGCCTGCCATTGTGAAAAGGACCCGTTTACTCCTACTCTTTGCTTCCTGTTTGCCAGCCAGTTCTCTATCCACATCAATACTGAACCCCCAATGCCGTGTGCTTTAAGTTTGTATACTAATCTCTTATGTGGAACCTTGTCGAAAGCCTTCTGGAAGTCCAGATACACCACATCCACTGGTTCTCCCCTATCCACGCTACTAGTTACATCCTCGAAAAATTCTATAAGATTCGTCAGACATGATTTACCTTTTGTAAATCCATGCTGACTTTGTCCAATGATTTCACCACTTTCCAAATGTGCTGCTATCCCATCTTTAATAACTGACTCTAGCAGTTTCCCCACTACCGATGTTAGACTAACTGGTCTGTAATTCCCCGTTTTCTCTCTCCCTCCCTTCTTAAAAAGTGGGGTTACGTTTGCTACCCGCCAATCCTCAGGAACTACTCCAGAATCTAAAGAGTTTTGAAAGATTATTACTAATGCATCCACTATTTCTGGAGCTACTTCCTTAAGTACTCTGGGATGCAGCCTATCTGGCCCTGGGGATTTATCGGCCTTTAATCCATTCAATTTACCCAACACCACTTCCCGGCTAACCTGGATTTCACTCAATTCCTCCAACTCCTTTGTCCCCTGCTATTTCCGGCAGATTATTTATGTCTTCCTTAGTGAAGACGGAACCAAAGTAGTTATTCAATTGGTCTGCCATATCCTTGTTCCCCATGATCAACTCACCCGTTTCTGACTGCAAGGGACCTACATTTGTTTTAACTAATCTCTTTCTTTTCACATATCTATAAAAACTTTTGCAGTCAGTTTTTATGTTCCCTGCCAGTTTTCTTTCATAGTCTATTTTTCCTTTCCTAATTAAGCCCTTTGTCCTCCTCTGCTGGTCTCTGAATTTCTCCCAGTCCTCCGGTATGCTGCTTTTTCTGGCTAATTTGTACGCATCATCCTTCACTTTGATACTATCCCTGATTTCCCTTGTTATCCACGGATGTACTACCTTCCCTGATTTATTCTTTTGCCAAACTGGGATGAACAATTTTTGTAGTTCATCCATGCAGTCTTTAAATGTCTTCCATTGCATATCCACCGTCAACCCTTTTAGAATTAATTGCCAGTCAATCTTGGCCAATTCACGTCTCATACCCTCAAAGTTACCTTTCTTTAAGTTCAGAACCATTGTTTCTGAATTAACAATGTCACTCTCCATCCTAATGAAGAACTCAACCATATTATGGTCACTCTTGCCCAAGGGGGCACGTACAACAAGACTGCTAACTAACCCTTCCTCATTACTCAATACCCAGTCTAGAATAGCCTGCTCTCTCGTTGGTTCCTCTACATGTCGCACGCATTTCTAATTTCCTGTTTGATACCATCTCCAACTTCACTACTACTGTTAGGTGGCCTGTACACAACACCCACCAGCGTTTTCTGCCCCTTAGTGTTTCGCAGCTCTACCCATACCGATTCCACATCCTCCAAACTAATGTCCTTCCTTTCCATTGCGTTAATCTCCTCTCTAACCAGCAATGCTACCCCACCTCCTTTTCCTTTCTGTCTATCCCTCCTGAATATTGAATATCCCTGGATGTTCAGCTCCCAGCCTTGGTCACCCTGGAGCCATGTTTCCGTGATCCCAACTATATCATAGTCATTAATAGCTATCTGCACATTCAACTCATCCACCTTATTACGAATGCTCCTTGCATGGAGACACAAAGCCTTCAGGCTTGTTTTTACAACACTCTTACCCCTTATACTATTATGCTGAAAAGTGGCCCTTTTTGATTTTTGCCCTGGTTTTGTCTGCCTGCCACTTTTACTTTTCACCTTGCTACCTATTGTTTCTACCCTCATTTTACACCCCTCTGTCTCTACGCCCACACATTTAAGAAACCCTTTCCCTTTAACTCCATCCTCCACTATCCCATTTGACACCCCACCCCCCTTATTCAGTTTAAAACCACCCGTGTAGCAGTGGCAAACCTGCCTGCCAGAATGCTGGTCCCACACCTGTTACGATGCAATCCGTCCCTTTTGTACAGTTCCCCCTTATACCAAAACAGACCCCAGTGATCTAAGAATCTAAATCCCTGCCCCGTGCACCAGTTCCTCAACCACACGTTCAGGTCCCGTATCTCCCTGTTCCTGCTCTCGCCAGCACAAGGAACTGGAAGCAAACCGGAGATAACAACCCTGGAGGTCCTGCTTTTCAGCATTTTTCCGAGCTCTCTAAAGTCACGCTGCAGAATATTCATCCCCTTCTTTCCAACATCGTTTGTGCCGACATGCACTACCACTTCCGGTTGTTCACCTTCGCCCTCGAGGATTTTCTGCACTCTGTCCGTGACATCCTGGATCCTGGCACCAGGAAGGCAGCACACCATCCTCGCATCCCGTCTGTTGCCGCAGAAACCCCTGTCCGTACCTCTCACAATGGAGTCTCCCACTACAATGGCGTTGCCTGCCTTAGGCCTTTTTGGTTTTGGCTCAACAGCCCTATTCGCATCACAAGCCAGTCCGCCGCCCAGTGTAAACTCCTCTTCTGTCCCGACAGCCTCTAAGTGGGTGAACCTGTTCACAAGAGGTACAACACCCGGGGACGTTGGCATTCCATGCTTCCCTCCCGTTCTCACTGTCTCCCACCTTCTCTCTTCCAGTACCTTAGGTGTAACAATCGTACTGTAGGACTCGTCGAGGAACGACTCCGTTTCTCGGACGAACCGGAGGTCATCCACTTGCTTCTCAAGTTCCCCAACACGGCCCTTCAGGAGCTCTACCTGGATGCACTTCTCGCATTTGTAGCAGCCAGAGGCACCAGCGGTGTCCTTGACCTCCCACATAATGCAAGCATCGCACTGAATCAGCTTGCCTGACATCTCCTTCTTTCGTCTCTACCTCTCAAACGTATTGCGTGGTCTCGTCTCCTCAGCCGAAGACTCTCGAGCCAAAGACTCACACTTCCCTCACAAGGCCGCTCAATCACTGCCGCTCGCTAAGAGCCGTCTTGCTTAAATTGACTGATAAATTGCCTGATTTACCAATTTACAAACCAAATTCCTCAGTTTTCAACTGTTTTCCCAGCACTGACTCACTTCTCTCCTCCCACTTGGGCTAGAGCCAATCAGTCGTATCTCTTGCTAAACTCCTGCTGCTGTTGCTCCCAAAGCTACAGCAGTTCTGAGTAAAGTCTGCCTGTCCTTGGCCTCTACTTTAACTGTTTTCACCCCTCTGACTCACTTCTCTCCTCCCACTTGTAGCAATGTTACAAAATTTTGAGATTTTAAAAATCAAGTCTGTAATTTATCCCATCAGATAAAGCATAAAAATAAGTTTAATTTGACATCTAATTCACTTTCATATCTCAAGTATTTAAAATGTTATGGCCATTTTCATACTCGGAAATGAGCATCTTGTTCCCTATTGATTTTCTATGGACATAACAAAAAAGTTGTGATCGTGAACAGTCAAAAGCCCATAACTTTCTTAAAAATTAAGAGAACTGAATGAAATTTTCAGTTATCATAGATTGAAGCATTCTGAAACAAATATAAAATAATCTTACTTGGATGACCTGAAATTAAAGCATATAATTAGTTAGTTACCTAATTGTAGCTAATTTCAGACTTCAATTACTAGATCTAAACATCTATCCATTTCTTAATAAATGATTAACATTTTTAAATAGCCTAAATGTCCAAATAATTCACAATAATTCACAATAAAACATGATTTTTAAATCTCATTTACATTAATTTATAGGCCAAATGGAAGGAATTCAGTGTTCAATTGCTGTAAATAAATGCCCATTTAAATCAGCTTTCCAGTGGGTCTCTGTGGAACGCGCTGGTTTAGAACGTTCACATTGCGGTAGATTTGTGCCTCAAATGCCGAGAAAAATACTGCGCGATATAATGGGCCCAAATTGAGCTACTCGCAATATTAAATTTTGTATAAAAGGATCTTTAGAAGCCCTTTTGAATGTAAAAATATACAACCTACCTTCTGCTATTTTCTTTATGAGACCCTGCGGTTGCTGACGGTCGCGGGTTTAAAGTTTGATTTTTAAACTACTATAACTATTATTCAAGGCCTTTAAACCTAATAATAGCTTTTGCGACGGGGTCTATCAGCGATTTTTCGTTAATAATTAACTAGGCTGAACATTTTCGATTGGAACAGCTTAGAGAAAATCGCGTTTTAAACCCGCCCCCTCTAAACGGCGCCAAAATCGCGCACAACCTCAGCGGCAGATATTCAGCGACGCTTCAGGTAGGCTTTGCAACATACCTACCACTTGGGCTAGAGCCAATCAGTCGTATCTCTTGCTAAACTCCTGCTGCTGTTGCTCCCAAAAGCTACAGCAGTTCTGAGTCCTTAAGTAGCTTAAGTACCTCCTGTTGTAGAAACAGGGAACTGCAGATGCTGCTTCACCCAAAAGGACACAAAGTGCTGGAGTAACTCAGCAGGTTAGGCAACATCTCCGGAGAAAATGAATATTAGGTCATAAAAGAGACATTTTGGGTCTTTTTCTTCGACGTAAACCAGCATCCGCAGTTCCTTCCTATACATTGGTAGTTGAGGCATGTACAATAACAACATTCAAAAGACATTAGGACAGGTACATGGATAGGAAAAGTTGAGAGGGATGTGGGTCAAACGCGGGCAAATGAGACTACCTTAGATGGAGCATCTTGGTTGGCATGGACGAGCGGGGCCGAAGGGTCTGTTTCCTTGCTGTTTCGGGAGTTAAATTAGGTGGTGCTGATGTGTGAAGTCCAGCAGCTGCAGTAACAGCCCGGAGCCTGCGGGAGGGGCTAATGGGCGGAGGAGTCGGGTGACCAGAGGTGGCGCTGATGAGTGAACTCCGGCGGCTGCAGTTACAGCTAAAGCCTGTGGGTGGCGGAGAAGTCGGCTGACCAGAGGTGGCGCTGATGAGTGAACTGGGGGCGGCTGCAGTAACAGCCGCAGCCTGTGGGTGGCGGAGAAGTCGGCTGACCAGAGGTGGCGCTGATGAGTGAACTGGGGGCGGCTGCAGTAACAGCCGCAGCCTGCGGGTGGCGGAGGTGGCGCTGATGAGTGAACTCCGGCGGCTGCAGTGGTAGCGGCCTGTGGGCGTGCGGGCGGCGGAGGAGTCTGGCCGGGGGCGGCGCTGTTGGCGGAGGGCGGGGCCGGATCCGCGGGGCGGGGATCGCCCCTCGCCCCCCGTTTGTTGACGTCGGGGAACGGAAGTGCAAGAGGGGCCCGGAAGCGAGAGAGCGAGGGAGGCGCGCAGTGCGGGTGAGGATGGAGCGGACGCCGCGTTTGTTCTCCCGCTTCAGCCGCCGAGCAGCAGCAACGACGCGCTCAATACATTCTGACCCTTGTCTTTTACCCCCCACCCCGGGGCAGAGCCCTCCCTCCCTGGATGCGCGGCATTCACTCCCTGCCCGCACGTCGAACCTGCATTTGTGTAGCGCCGGCACCGTCCCTCTGCAGGGATCATGAGGGGGAGGAGTCTGACCTCACAGGTTTAATCACAGGCATTGAGTGTTTAAGGGTCAGCGAGTCGTTGCCGCAGCTTTGCTTAGGCCTGTTGCATTCTGTGTGTCGTGTGCAGTTCTGGTTTCCCCATTAACAGGAAGGGTGGGGGAGGCTTTGGAAAAAGGTGCAGAGGAGGGAGGTTCGTCGGGAAGAAGATATACACAAAACGCTGCAGTCACTCAGCGGGGCCAGGCAGCATCTCTGGAAGAAAACAGGATGGGTGATGTTTCGGGTCGGGACCCTCTTCAGACTGAAAGTATAGGGTGGGTGGGGGAGAGTTTGCAGGCGAGAAAAGATCAGGGCCAGCCACAAATGCCTGAATGATCAAAGGTACACAAAATTGCTGGGGAAACTCAGCGGGTGCAGCAGCATCTATGGAGCGAAGGAAATAGGCAACGTTTCGGGCCGAACCCCTTCTTCAGACCCTGGATGATGCCTGGATTAGAGGGTGTAAGCTATAATGAGAGGTTGTACAGACTTGGAGTGTTTTCTCAGGAATGCTGGAGGTTGCAGCGAGGTCAGATACAAGTATATACATTTAGGAGAGACATAGACAAGGTAGACGGAACCTGAAGAAGGGTCTCAACCCATAACGTCACCTACTCCTTTTCTCCAGCGATGCTGCCTGATCTGCTGAGCTCCTCCAGTTTTTTTGTGTCTATCCTTGGATTTAAACAGCATATGCAGTTCCTTCCTACACATTTTTTTTACTGCAGGGCGGAAGCGTTAAGGACTAGAGGGATAGATGTATGGTGAGAAGTGGGAAGTTTAAAGATATGGGGGGCAAGTTTTATTTTACACTGTTGTGTGGGGTGGTGTTGGAGGCAGATAGATAATGGTGTTCAAAAAGATTTTAGACAGGTACATGGATATGCAGGGAATGGAGACATAGGGATCATGTGTAGACAAATGAGATTAGTTTAGCTTGGCATCATGTTGGGCATGGACATTGTGAGCTGAAGGGACTGTTTCTGTGTTGTACTTATGCTCCAAAATCCATCAATTATTCAGCCTTTATATCTCAAATCCAAAAAAATCAATGTGAGATTGCCTCAAATGATGGAACCTATCACAGTTCTAATTGCAAGACCTGGAACGTCATAGGAAAACCAGCGAGTGGTACAGTTTCTGCGCCAGATTACTTCCAATGTTGTGCATTATGTGTGGAGTGAGGAATAATCTAGAGGCATGCATTAATCTCAACAGCACGCCACTCTACAGTAGTGCTGCTGTTGTTGGGGTAGCACACCTTAGGGGCAGTATCTCTGTGTTTTTATACTTCTTTCTCTGTCCTTATCTTTTAGGAGGGGTGTTGATGGCTGCAGCAATGGAAACCGAACAACCAAATATTGAGGTTTTTGAAACAGCTTCTGCCAATGCCACTGCGGATGTTGAAGGGTGCGAGGCGTTTGAACCGTACTACGTGGAGCGGTACACGTGGAGCCGCCTCCGCAAATTAATCACGGACAGCAGGAAACTGCATGGGCACATGATGGCAAAAACCCCCCATGATTTTTATTTTGTAAAGAAAAATGACCCCGAAGGTCCTCAATCAGATCGTCTCTATTATCTTGGTGAGTTCCTTCTGTTTCTCAATTGTACCCAGTCTGCAGTATTAATTGTTTCGATTAGAGACACAGCATGGAAACAGGCCCTACGGCCCAGAGTCCACACCGGCCATTGATCACCCGTACACTAGTTCTATGCTTGTCTTTGAAATGTGGGAGTAAACTGGAGAACCCAGAGAAAATACAGGGCACATGTACTAACTCCATACTGATAACAACCACAGTCAGGATCACACCCAGGTCCCTGGCGCTGTGAGGCAGCGACTATACCATTGCTCTACCGTGTCACCCTCGCCGCGCCACTCTGCTGTTACATTTCAATTCTAAAGGCTCGTAGTCGCTTTAGAATCATCTGGATCAGTCTGTTTTGTGACTGGATGTATCCATTGCTGAACAAACTCAAGTCAAGTTTTATTTGTCACTTGCACATAAAGTGCAAGTGAAATGAATTTGCCAGCAGCAGTACAATAAAAAAGAACACACAATACACAATAAAAATTGAACACAAACATTTTAACTTTCCTTCGTGAGAGAAAGAATGCTACTTTCTTGAGGAACAACCACATTGATGGGACAACAAAGAAGGCGCACCAACGTCAGACTGATCAGTATGAACAAGGGTTCCAACCCAAAAGTCACCTTTTCATGGTCTCCAGAGATGCTGCCTGACCCGTTAAGTTACTCACTCCAGCGCTTTGCAACTTTGTAAGGGCTGATAATCTATAATTTGTTGATCTGAAGAGTTCTTGTAATATTACCGTCCCTTGACCTGGAGGATAATGGATTTAAGTGTGTGATTCTCTTCCAGCTATGTCAAATGAAAACCGGGAAAATACCTTGTTCTACTCGGATATTCCTCAAATTATCAACAAGGATGCTGCCCACTTGCTCACGTGGACTCCACTGCTGGACTATTTTCAGGTATGGGGGATCGAGTTTGTGTCTTTCATTTTACTTATTGCTCAATAAGGGAAACTAAGTGCGCTTTTAACATTTATTACCCAGTCTATTCCTGATTACGGAATATACTATCGTGAAGAGGAGCTGTTAAGGGAGAGGAAAAGAATCGGGACGATTGGGATCGCCTCCTACGACTTCCACCAAGAGAGTGGGATGTTTCTATTCCAGGCGAGCAACAGCATTTACTACACGACGGACGGCAGCAGCAGCGGCTTCACCGTGAGTCTGCTCTCAAGTTTGAGCTACTTTTCTCTTCTTTTCCATTCCCTGAGCTGATATAATTTGGGGAATAAGAGGGCAGATAAAGATAATTTTTGTGTTCTGACTAATTGATCCCCCAGTCAGTGTGACTGAATAAAACTGAATCTGGTCATTATTTGCGAGTGGAAGCAGGCGTTGCAATATGCCAACACTTCAAAAGCAGTGATTGAACTCTGACATGCTTAGGGGTGTTCTGCAACTGAACGAAAGGCCTTGTATAAATGCAAATCATTTTTATTTCACTTAGAAAATAGTAATATTGCCAAAGGCTGATTCGCTCTCTAGCCTAACTTCCCCGTGGGAAAGCTTGTGACTTCTCGCAGTATCCAAGTCTTTTTTTCCCTAAAATCCCTCAGCTGGGTGATCTTTTTAGCATGTTTAACATCGGACATGCTTTAAAGCTGTATATCCATCAGTTTTCTTGTTAGTTTGACCAGGCCGTGTTCTGATCAGCATCTGTTCAACGGGTCACCTAAAATCTATTCTGCTTGCCGAGCTACCCATATTGCTTCTAAATTGATAACTAGTTCACACTTGCATTCTTCGTAGACTAATTCTAGCAAAATGCTCCCCATATAATGTCATTGAGAATCATTCTGTTTACATTGTATGGAATTGTATATTGCCTGAAAAATTGAGATGCCAGCGTCCGGGTTAGAGTTAATGAGTGGCCAAGCACAGTTTACAAGTTCCAGTAAACAGCGCTATTTTCTATTCTATGTAGAAGTGTATTGGCATTTCTTTGTTGCTGGGTTAGAATCGTGGGAACTGTCTAGTATCACTGTGGGAGTACTGACTGAAGGACTGCTCAGCACATTCTAATCAAGGAGAGTTAAGGATAGACACACAATGCTGGAGTAACTCAGCGGGACAGGCAGCATCTCTGGAGAGAAGGAATGTGTGACGTTTAGGGTCGAGACCCTTCTTCAGACTGGTTAAGGATAGGATAGGTACTGAACATTGACCTTGCCATGAACAAGGCCTGGATAGAGTGAATATGGAGAGGATGTTTCCACAAGTGGGAGGATATACGACCAGAATAAAAGGATGTACCTTTAGATAGGAGAAACAGACATAGAAAATAGGTGCAGGAGGAGGCCATTCGGCCCTTCGAGCCAGCACTGTCATTCATTGTGATCATGGCTGATCGGCCCAAATCAATAACCCGTGCCTGCCTTCTCCCCATATCCCTTGATTCAACTAGCCCCTAGAGCTCTATCTAACTCTCTCTTAAATCCATCCAGTGATTTTTGAGATGAGGAATTTTTTTTAGCCAGAGCATGGTGAATCTGTGGAATTCGTCAATGCATATTTTTAAGGCAGAGATTGACAGATTCTTGTCAGGAGAAAGCAGGAGAATGGGGTTAAGAGGGAAAGATAGACCAGCTATGATTGAAGTTTCAGGGTGAGCTTATTCTTGATCTGAGTTGCATATAGTGCAGCAACATTAGATTAAGGAATTGGTATTTTACTGCTTTTTGCTATGTAAGAATTGAGAGATTTTGTTCCATGTGATTAAAGGCGTGAGACCATGGTAGATATTATAATGGTTTTGCAGCTAGATCAGGTTTATTTTCACAGATTTATTACGACATTTAGTTTAGAGACACCGCGTGGAAACAGGCCCTTCGGCCCACTGACCATGCCAACCACCAATCCCTGCGCACTATCACTATCATACACACACTAAGGACAATTTACAATTATACCAAGCCAATTAACCTACAAACCTGTATGTCTTTGGAGTGTGGGAGGTGTTACAATGGAACAGGTTCAAGGATCTGACTCGTAGAACAGAAAAAGGCTCACTCGTCTCTTTAGTTACAAATCATTTTATTGACGAGAGGACAAAAGCAATACGTCTTGGTATGCGTGGACTCCCTCTCCCTCTCCCTCTCACTCCTCCCCACCCCCTCCATCCACGGTGCTGATCGGGACTCAGCCCGTCAGTGAAAACCCTCTCATGCATAAACCTATGGCTTCCTGGCGCCTGTCTTTATACAGGTAAGAAATCAGCCGTTTAAATAACCGCCGGCAAGTCCTGGCCAATAGCATTACTCTCAAATTCAAACTCAAACCAAAGGCAGGGACTGCATCCGAGTGAGCCCCCCCCGGTTTGGGAACAAAGCGCCATCAGCCGCAGACTGGCGCGTAAAGCAATACACAGCGCTACAGACTTGCCACGCAAAGCAATGCACACAGCGCTGCCGGTTTGGCGGGCAAAGGTATAAACGGAGCGCTGTCAGCTTTGCGCTATGGGTTCTAAATATAGCGCTACCGGCCCCAGACACCGCCCATAGTCGGGATCGAACCCGAGTCTCTAGAGCTGCAAGGCCGCAACTGTACCACTGCGTCACTGTGCCGCACAAGTCATAACAATGAGGCATAACAATCCGGTTATATTTGATATGATAGTACAGCGTTCAATTGAAATCAAGATCAGGTAAAGTTCACTGTTAAACAAGAAGATTTTAAACCAGAGCAAAGTCCTAAAATTCCACTAAAGGACAAAGATAGTTGTTTTACCGTTGAGCTGCCTGTTATGCAGTAAAGAAATCATTTATACGAGAGGTTTGAGGAGGTGCGATGATCAATGATGCCTTGACTGTTTTATTTTATAGAATGAACCGAAAAATCCTTCACAGGTCAAGACCAGCTGCCCGAACATCAGGATGGATCCCAAAATATGTCCCGCTGATTCAATCTGGATTTCCTTCATCCACAGCAATGATTTGTGGATTTCTAATATTGAGTCAGGAGAGGAAAGGCGGCTGACTTTTGCACATAAAGGTATTTCTGAGAATCGCGCAAAACATTGCATTGACTTGAACTTGTCTTCACGATGGTGTCTGAGGTTTGTTCCGATAGTCTTCAGTTCACAGTCACGGAGTCACAGCATGGAATCAGGCCCTTTGGCCCATCTTGCCAAAGCTGAGCAACATGCCCCAACTGCACTTCTCCAACCTGCCTATGTTTGGCCCAAATCCCTCTAAACCTATTCTATCCATGTACCTGTCCAAATGTTTTTTAAACGTTGTGATTGTACCTGCCTCAATTTCTTCCTCCAGCAGCTCTTTCCATATACCTACAACCTTTTGTGTGTAAAAAAAAAAAATTGTCCCTCAAGTTCTTATTTAATTTTTGTCACCACCTTAAACCCATGTCCTCTGGCTCTTGATTCCCCCAACTCTGGGTAAAAGACTGTATCTAGTCTATATATTCCTCTCATGATCTTATATACCTCTATGGGATCAACCCTCATCCTCCTGCACTCCAAGGAATAAATTCTTAGCCTGCTCAACCTCTCCCGTTAGCTCAGGCCCTCGAGTCCTGGTAACATCTTTGCAATAGCTCCCAGTGTACACTCTAGTGCTTCTGCCAATAACGTAGTTTGCCTTATTTATTTAAAGTACTTTGCAGCAAAAGGATATTAAAAGTATCTACCCATATAAATATATTCATGAGGTTTGTTAGTTTAAAAAATATATATCTGCCATGTTCCCACTTTGATCATTAAAGAATCTTTATAATCGCACAGGAGAGATATCAACAAACAAATTACTCTCTGCTTTTGGAGAAACCAACAAATTATGCAGCTTCATAAATTTTCTTATTCTATTTCAGATTTTTACAACAAAAAAAAAAGTTCTAATATTTGCCTTCCTATCCTTCTGTATTGAAGGCTTGCCTAACCTGGAGGACAATCCAAAGTCTGCAGGAATCTCCAGTTTTGTGCTCCAGGAGGAGTTTGACCGGTACACCGGGTACTGGTGGTGTCCTTTGGCTGAGGACAGTAAGTATGTCCACTATCACATGGTTCAATGTGTACTCAATTAAACAATCCTCTTATGCTAAAGTCAACATCTTTCCATTGCTGCACATACTAATGAGCCAATATTGAGCTGACATTTGAGTTGGGAGAGGACAGGCGGCTGACCTTTGCATATAAAGGTATTGCTGAGAGTCTTGCCAAACGTTGCATCAACTTGATCTTGTCTTCATGGTTTTGTCAGAGGTCTGTTCTAATAGTCTTCAGTTCGCAGTCATGGAGTCATACCGTGTGGAAACAGGCCCTTCAACATGCTCTTGAACCAATTGTAGCAGAGAGACATTGGTTAAATTTGCAGGCGTTGTTACAGTAGCTGGTCCCATGGCAGGGCTCTGCTTCTCCAGAGTCGGGGGAGAAAGTCAGCCTTGTTCCTCCACTTCGGGCTCCTTCTCAGTAATCCCAATGTTATTGTCCAGCAGTACACAAAGTCCAAGCAATTGAATAATATATAGGAAATCTGCCATCACTCATGAAACTGGCCAATTTCTGTGCCTTCCACCACAGTGATGAATGCTGTGGTGGATGTTTGTGTTAAATTTTTATTGTGTTTGTGTGTTCTTTATCATTGTACCGCTGCTGACAAATTCATTTCACTTGCACTTTATGTGCAATGTGACGAATAAAACTGATTGTATTGTATTGTATTGTAGAAGGATAAAGAGCATTTATGTCTGCAAATATATTGTGTAACTTCAACATCTCCTGCGTAAACTGCTTTGTGGACCGTCGAGCAGTGAGCGCAGTTCATCATTGTGTTGGACAATAAGGATTACATTTATACAATTCCATTGGGTGTAATACAATGCCCCAAGTTTCTTCCTGGAAATTTCTTCCTGTCTGAATAGTAAGGAACTATTCAGACAGTCGCTCAAATGTTTTTTCAAAAACATTATTTTTATTAAGAATATCTTAATAAAAGATGTAGAAATGCCTAGAGGTTAAAGAGGGGAATTGCGTGCAATGGGTCCAGGCAGTGGAGGCATGTGTTGGCAAAGGAGCGGTTGCAACTGAGAATGGGCTACTGGGCAGATTTGGAGGAGAACAGATGTTGTAATGTTGTGGGGTCGAAAGGTGAGGCATTTGGAAATGGCACATTATTACCTTGGCTACCTGTAAGTGAAATTGTTAGGTTTAATAATACACAGACTATTTCATATAATGCTAGTGGCTTACTTGGTTAACTTTATAACTCGGGTCAAAACTACAGACCTATAAGTTTGTCACATAGCAACAAATTGAACTCTGCATGTCACCAAGTAATGATTATGAGCTTGTGTCTATTTCACTGTATCGTTTCTCTGTAATACGGTGATGATCTCAATGATAATTCTCAAATACATGTGTTATAGATCTAATACTGACAGTCACATGGAAGGAGATATATGATTAATGTGAACACCAATGAGATAGATTTGATTTGTCTCCCTCTTCCCATAAAGTCAAATATCAAACTTGTTACTTTAGCACTTGATTTGATGTTGTTGTTGATTCTTTTTGCAGCCCCAGATGGGGAAAAGATTCTTAGGATACTTTACGAAGAGAATGACGAGTCAAATGTTGAAATTATCCATGTAACCTCGCCCATGCTTGAGACACGAAGGTGTGATTCATACCGGTACCCACGGACAGGTGAGATATTTGATTTTCTGCACATGGTTTTAATTAATGTGAACCCTCTGTGATGACAGGTATAAAAGTGCGCTAGAGATGCATCACTATAAATGTACCAATTCCTTGCATGGTTTGACAAGGAATGTTCTGGATGGTGCACAGATGTGAGGCAGAGTTTGATGTACCTCAACTAAAATTAAGGATTTGCATCTTATTTGAGTATGAATTATCTCCACGCATTATTTACGAACTGTCTGGTTTGGATTTCAAGCTTTGAATAGTGGCTATCTTACCGGACGGTTATCTGGAGACATGATTCAAATCCCATGATGGGATCCTGGGAATATTAATTAATCTCCTAGGATTGACGGTGAAAATTCTCCGTTGACACAAAACCCCATCTGATACGTGCTATACATGCTGTATGTTGACTGGAACACCCTGCCCAACTGTTGTAGCATTGTGTTCATCACGGATTGTATTGACTCATCGTGCTCTTGTCATGGATGCCAAGTTCCAATTAGGAATGTCAGTGAGACCAGTAAAGATCAAGATACAGGTCACAGAATAAGGGTAGTGCTAATGAATTTTTACGGCTTGATGTACGGAAAACAGAATCCGCATTGTGCTCCGCTGTTTGCATTCTCTCTATGCCTGTTGTTAGCACATCTTCCCCAGCCAACAATGGGCCATTATGGACTCCACCCTTCCCGAGGTCATCTGTTGCCGCCCTGTTTTGTTGTGGTTCCAACCCGAAAAGTCACCTTATTTTTCCAGAGATGCTGCCTGACCTGCTGTGTCTTGCAAAATGAATTAATTTCCTTTTATTAGCCCCTTTTTCTTTTGACAATTAAATATGAAATGAAGATGCATTTCTGTAACTGGATCATTGTTGAACCAGGAATTTACAAGATAGCTTATGTTTTATTCACTTTTTCAATGTTGCAGGAACACTAAATCCAAAGATAACTTTCAAGATGTCGGAAGTAACAATAAATGCCATTGGAAGGGTGAGTATTTATAATTCTCACCAAGTTTCGAACGTGTAAAGTCTAATCTAAAAGTAACCCTGGTGCTGTTTCTTTTCTGTAGATTTCGAGTGTTGTTGACAAGGAATTGGTCCAACCCTTTGAGATCCTTTTCAAAGGAACAGAATACATTGCACGGGTTGGGTGGACACGAGAAGGAAAATAGTGCGTATGTTCCTGATTAGTTGATAATTATAAAAAAAAGTCAAGAAATGTATACCTTTCAGAGTACAGATAATCTAATTTCGGATACTGTATGCCCAGCAAATGTAGATCAGTGAAATGCCCTGGCTTTGGATACCATGGTTTGGAATATTGCACAGTTGGTCTCAGATCCTTGCAGTGAGATAATGGAATCTAGTCTGAGCCTCACGTAATGAGATGCCACATGTTCAATCATGACCTATGTGTTGAAAAGCTAGATGTTTAACAGTCACACTTCAGTGACTAGTTACTTATTTGATGTATCTCTCCGATAATAGGAATTATTTTATTCCTATAACATAATGGCGACACAGTGGCACAGCTGATTGTGATGCTGCCTCACAGCGCCAGAGTGTTTGATCCTGACTTTGGGTGCTGTCTGTGTGGAGTTTGCACGTTCTCCTTGTGACTGCATCGGTTTCCTCCAGGTTTCTTCCCACATCCCAATGATGTAACGGGTTGTAGGTCAATTTGCCTGTGTAAAGTTGCCCTAGTCTGTAGGGAGTGGATGTGAAAGTGGGATAGCATAGAACTGGTGTGAACAGGTGATTAACAGTTAGCGTGGGCTAAAGGGCCTTAATCCATGCTGTATCTCTAAACTGAATTAAACAAAACTATCTTCAGAAAACATGTATTCTGTATTTGAGCCTGTAGAAGATGCATGTCCAAAGACAGTGAGTGTTCATGAGTTGTCAGGCATGGACTCACAAATACCCTGGGCATTGATTATTAAATATTCATTCACTGCTCTAAGTGTTGTTAGTAAATATTAAGCAAATAATTCCTCAGATTGGTCTACATTGCTCTGTGTTCTGACATATATATTTTGTGATTCAGAATGTTTCTGTCATTAAATTATTTGTGTTAATTTTATGCAAGTATTATGGGGTTGGAAAGATTCACCCATGGTCTCTTCTATTCAGAAAAAAAAATATTACTGATTTTCTTTCAATTGTATAAGCCCTGTTTATTTTAAAAAGAAAGCAAACTAAATATTGCCAACCTATCTGAATGTATAAAATACTGGTTTTCTCATAGTGCATGGGCCATCCTGTTGGATCGGCCCCAAACAAGGCTCCAGATCGTTCTGATCCCCCCTACTTTGTTTATCCCAGTGGTGGGTGATGCAGTGGAGCGGCAGAAGCTCATGGAATCTGTGCCTGACAATGTCACACCATTGATCATATACGAGGAAACAACTGACATTTGGATAAACGTAGGTACCAGCCTCTTCAGTTAATAAACCACCTGCTCTCATAATCAGTATTGTGGTGGAGAGATTAATGTGCATCTTTTCACCCTTTTGGGGCATGGTCTTGGTTGTGCAGCAAATGGTCACGGCGTTCAAAGTGAAGCCTTCTCCTCTTCTCTGCAGGTCCACGATATACTGCACATACTTCCTCAAACCAAGGAAGATGAGATCCAGTTCATTTTTGCCTCTGAATGTAAAACTGGCTTTCGACACCTTTACAAGATTACAACCGTCTTGGAGGAGTCCAAGTACAAGCGGTCCTGTGGGGGCTACCCCTCTCCAGGTAAGCATGCTGCAGAGACCAGAAGCCTTTCCTCAAGTTGGCTTGTGTAGCAATTATAGGGAACATGGAACATGTGCATCAATAGCGATTAGAACCTTCATTGTCCTTTTGTCGGCCAGCTATACCATGGCTGTTAACATATTCCATTATTCAGAGTATATTGTATGTAACGAAAGCTCTCTTCTGGTTATTGTGTTTTATTTAGGAATTCAAGGAATTCAATTTAGGGATTAAATTAAAAAGAGAGGTGTTTCTATAACTTCATGTTTGGATCAGATGGTCTTCCTTGTGTTTGATCTTACACACTCTTGTACTGCTGTATTTATTGGATGGAAGCCTGTGCTTCTGAAGCAACTATGAATGTTTGATCCTGAGTGAATTACTTAGTTGTTCAGGATCGTCCATGTTAAAGATGCTGTATAAATGCTGACAGATTACATTTTGTCTCCTAGCTGGCTCTTCCCTCAACCCATCATGGTAACCCCACCCTCCCTCTGTTGCCATTGCTTTGTAATATCATCAACAACAAGTTAAATATCATCAGTTAGAGTCATACGGCATGGAAACAGACCCTTCGGCCCAAAATATATATTCTGCTTTTTATTCATCAAAAGATTCAGGATATATAAGAGAACTAATATCAAATAAGACAATGTGGAGGAGAAAGGCTTGCCTAGATGCACCTCTGCAACAATGTGAGATCAAGTCAAGTCAGACTCCTCCAGTGCTGCCTCCAGTTTTATTATAAACCTTCCCCATTTGTGTTGCTGGTTTCCACATTGCTTTCTTTAAGATGAATATACATTGTTTCTTATTATTAGAAGAAATTAAATGCATCTTGTCAGTTGGTGTACACCAGGGCCCGTAACCCGAAATAATCCGGCCCGCAGGCGTTTTTTTCCCCCCGTAAACATCCCCCCCCCACTCCCGAACACAGCCAAGCCCCCCCCCCGCCCGAACACAGCCAAGCCCCCCCCCCCAACACAGCCAAGCCCCCCCCAACACAGCCAAGCCCCCCCAACACAGCCAAGCCCCCCCCCAACACAGCCAAGCCCCCCCCCCAACACAGCCAAGCCCCCCCCAACACAGCCAAGCCCCCCCCGAACACAGCCAAGCCCCCCCCGAACACGGCCAAGCCCCCCCCGAACACGGCCAAGCCCCCCCCGAACACGGCCAAGCCCCCCCGAACGCGGCCAAGCCCCCCCCGAACGCGGCCAAGCCCCCCCCGAACGCGGCCAAGCCCCCCCCGAACGCGGCCAAGCCCCCCCCGAACGCGGCCAAGCCCCCCCCGAACGCGGCCAAGCCCCCCCGAACGCGGCCAAGCCCCCCCGAACGCGGCCAAGCCCCCCCGAACGCGGCCAAGCCCCCCCGAACGCGGCCAAGCCCCCCCCCCCCGAACGCGACCAAGCCCCCCCCCCCCTCACCGAGCACCGCGGCCAAGCGCTTCCCGTCGGCTTTGCGCAGAATGCAGCACGGCCACGCACCTTCTGTGAACACGTTTAAGAAAGAACTGCAGATGCTGGAAAAAACGAAGGTAGACAAAAAATGCTGGAGAAACTCAGCGGGTGAGACATGCAAGGATTGCATGAGGCTGCCTCACCCACTGAGTTTCTCCAGCGTTTTTGTCTACCATCTGAACATGTGATTTGATGCCTGCCATCCGGGGCGGGATTTCTTCTCATTCAAATTTCTTGGCACTCACATAAGCAATAACCTCAAATGGAAAATCAATTCAAATCACATCTACAAAAAAGCCAACCAAAGACTCTTCTTCCTCCGCCAGCTCAAGAAGTTTAGAGTAAGGAAACACCTCCTAATCCGATTCTATACAGCCATCATCCAAAGCATGCTCACTTCATCAATTACAGTCTGGTTCAGCAGTTTAGACACTCACTCCCGTAATAAATTACAGCGCATAGTTAACAAAGCATCCAAAATCATCAGCACTCCTCTTCCATCAATAGAATCACTCCATCACAAACGGTCCGTGTCAAGGGTGAAGAAAATAATCTCTGATCCCTCCCACCCAGCTCACCACATCTTCCACCTGCTGCCATCAGGAAGGCGCTACAGCTCACTGCCCGCCAAGACATCTCGATTTAAAAACAGTTCTTACCCACACGCAATCCGAATTCTGAACACACTATGACAACAGCACATATCCTCCCCATGCATGTACTGTATATTGTATGATGTTGTGTTTTATGTTATGTTTGACGGGAATCAGCCTACCTTGTAACATCCTGAACTGAACCTGAATTCCACCAGCTTGACTGTGTGGTCATTAAATAATCTAATCTAATCTAATGTGTACACGTGATAGATGTGGCCCGCCATCCGCTCACAGACATGCATCCCAGACCCTATGCAGAACAAGGTTGACGACCCCTGGTGTACACCTTCAATTCACATCTTTTTTCTTAACACTCCGATTGCAACCCAGAATTCTTTTAGGGCTTTGGGATGTGCTTGAGGCTGAGAAAACCCTAAATTTTACCGCTTTGGTGTTCATCTAAAGCTGCACTCCTAATGTTGATGGTGCTTCCACATTGCAGGACTGTGACCAAAGATGATGAATGCACTATAAATATAGATACAGTTTGCCTAATGTCACAAACATGCCTCTTGTACATCCCATGCTTTGTCTGCAAGCTATTTGTGCTTGAACTACAAATAATAATAGAACCAAATTTAAAGAATGTTTAAGTCTGTATTAAACTTTCTGATGTGCATTAATATAATACAAAAACTAATTAATCTACATGTTGTTTCCTCAGATGACTTTAAATGCCCAATCAAACAAGAGTTACCTTTGACCAGCGGAGACTGGGAAGTACTTGGGAGACATGGGTCAACGGTACGTATCCACTGGAAAAATGACAACGGTCCAGTTGTAGTTGAAGGAACTTCCTTTAACCTGAGCAATTCTGACATTTCAAGCTTTAATAGTTTAAGCTAATATCTTCTCCACTAATCTAAATTACTCTGGCAAGGATATAAACAAGGAACTGCAGATAGACACAAAAAGCTGGTGCTACTCAGCGGGTCAGACATGCTCTGGAGAAAAGGAGTAGGTGTTGTTTCGCATCGAGACCCTTCTTCAGATGCTGGTTTACAAAAAAGACACAAAGTGCTGGAGTGTCTCCGCAGGCCAGGCAACATCTCTGGAGAACATGGATAGGTGACGTTTGGATCAGGACCCTTCTGTTGCCTATCCAGTGATGCTGTCTTATCCGATGAGTTACTCCAGCACTTTGTGTCCTACACTTCGGCATGGGTTTGGGTATCAGCTAACAATGTTTGGGTATAACATTGAACAGCACAGGTTCAGGACCTTCGGCCCACAATGTCTGCTGAACGTGAGGCAAGACCCACTCTTATCTGCCTGACTTTAAGAATGGGGAAATATAGAGGCACTCCAGATCCCAGTTACAGCTGCAGACTACTCACGTTCTTGATCTCGAGTTTTCTGACTCCAATCTGTGTTCTGGCCATTCACCCAGCCACAGCTCAGACCCTTGACTGGCTACATATCTTGCTTGTACCCTGGATGCTGTAGAACTAATAAATAGGCTGAAAATTGAGGTACTCGAAGTCCTGAGGAAGCTATTGAGGCCTGCAGTGGATAAGGTGCGTGGTCTACATTGGTTGATGAATTAAAGCGCTGGGTAGTTGGTGCAGACACAGAAGGGCTTGCCAAAATCTTCCACCATTCCCCAGAATATGCGTGAGGTCCCAAAGGGCTGGAAAGTCTGAAAAACGAAGCGACTTTTCAAGAACGGACACAATTCCTAATAATTACCAGTTAATGTTCGGAGTGAACAAAGTTTTGGAGAAAATAATCAAGGGAAAGGAAATGTACTTTCCGAGGTTTGAGTTAGTTAACAAGAATCGGAGCACATTTACGAAAGGCAAATTGTATTTGTCTAACCTTCCTGAATTGTTTTGAACTATCAGAAGATTGATGGGGGAGGTGACGGGTTGTAGCCCTCTGGTGGATGTCATTAGAATGTTTAACACTGAGCTATGTGGGAGGCTCGTTCACACAACCGAGACTCAGGAAATAGGAAGGTGAACGTTGGCTTGGATTCAACAAAAACATTGTCTCACAAAACAGTGAGTTGTGGTGACTGATTGTTTCTCAGACCGAAGAATGGTAGACAGCTGTGTTCTCTAAAAATTACCGTGTATTACATATAATATTGTGTTTGAGCAGTGAAAATGTGTCCATGGTTCTAGGCGTGGTGTGGCTGTCAGTGATACCAATGCATTAAACAGAGCAATGATAGACTAGAAGAATAGGCAAATGATATTTAATTGTGAAATGTGATCACATTTTGGTCTGGGCACAAACAGTATAGACTGAATGACACATTTACGGATTTCCAGGATGGGGAGGGGTCACATGTATAGATAATAAAAACTGATAGGATATTGTGAGAGTAATTTGCAAAGCTTATTTGCAAAGCGTGAACTTTATAAATAAGAGATATTCCATGTGGATATGCAGAGGAACATGGATCATGTGCAGGCAAAGATTGATTGAACTTGGTATCATGGTCGGCACGGGTATTGTGGACTGAAGGACTCGTTCCTGTGCTGTACTCGTTTATGTTCTATATCATGTAGATAAGCCAGGAAACTATGCTGAAATTTTGATTAGTTTTGTTTAGGTCACAATTAGTTTGTCTGATCATTGCACTTTAGGATCGACGGGAAGACCCTTGAGAAGATGCAAAGATTTACCAGATGATAATGGGCAAAGGATTGCAGCTACTTTGAGTTTGAGAAGCTGGGGTGGTTTTCCTTGGAGCAAAGAAAGTCGTGGCAAGATTTGATTGAAGCGTACAAGATGATAGCAGGTTTGAATCAGGTAGTCAAAGAAAAAGTATTCCCATTAGCTATTGGTACAAGAACTGGGGATACTGATTTAAGATTTTAGGCAAAATATATTGAAGAGGATGGGATGGGGATAGAGGGTTGTGAAAATGTTCTAATGGCAATCATTGACAGCAATGATCGATGATTCCAAAAGGAAACTGCTAAGGTGCTGGAATAGAGTTGGGGAGTGGGTCTGACTGGCTGGTTCTGCAAGAGGTTGCCATGGAGTCTGGGCTGATTAACAATGATGACATCTGCATTCAAGTCTTCTGCACGAATCAATGATTTATTCCTATCTAGAATTCACAATCAACATTGTGTGCTCTCTTGGAAGTAAATGGTACTATGTCTGAGATTGCCATTGTTAAAACTTCCAGTCTCTCGAGGCAATAGACTTTTGTGTGCAGGAGTCCAAATCACCTTACATAGAACAGTACAGCACATCAACGGGCCCTTTGGCCCATAATGTCTGTGCTGTATCTGATGCCTGGCTAAACGGATCTCCTTCTATGCTTCCTTGTAGCTGCATGTCAGTCTCCTGCCATTTGACTTGGGTGAGAAAGGTGGAGGGATTGCAGGAAACATGCAGAACAATTACATTAATTTCCAATTGCTCGAAGAATGTTCTAAACCAAGTTCACAAGTCATAGGAGCAGATGACGGCCATTCGGCCCATCGTCTACTCCGCTATTCAATCATGGGTGATCCATTGTTCTTGTTGACTCCATTCTTCTGCCTTCTCCTCATAATCCTTGATGTCCTTGCTAATCAAGAATCTGCCAATCTCTGCCTTAAACCTAAACATATCCAATGACCTGGCCTCCACAATGAACAGAGATATTGAAGTACAGCCGTTAGATAAAAAGAGAAAATTATGCCAGGCAATGCTGCCTTTAGATTTTAGCAGTCATCCAGTGAATGTAATGCATTTATTGACTTCAGCCTGAGATGAGGAAATGGTCATGCCTTTGCTTTTGATTGTTTGCAAGTGAAAAACGTGTAAGAATGTGGTAAGACGTCTCCTGAAGGGCATCGCCCCTGAATGGCCCATCTGCACCTACTGCAGAGACTCACGGCTGAAGAATATGCAAGAAGGGGACTGGTTTGGCACAAACCTGTGATAGGACAATGGGAGCGGCTTCATTGGCACGTGTTCAATAATATCATCACTTAACCCTCGGTCTGATGCTGTTAATAAAAGGGACTAGCTTTACATTGCATCTTATTTCTGCGTTAATATTTAATAACACAATCTGGATTGATGTCTTCTCAACTTGTGCATCTTTGACAGATATGGGTGAATGAAGCTACCCGCCTGGTTTATTTTCAAGGTACCAAGGACACTCCATTGGAGCACCATCTCTACGTATTGAGCTATGAAATTCCCACAGAAGTTGTGCGACTGACACAGTTAGGCTACTCTCATAAATGTTTCGTCAGCCAGGTAAAGCTTCCACGCTTCTGCAGTCATATTAAAAGATGTTACTAATGTAGATACAACTAATCATTAATTACTCTATCCCTTCCCTTCATTTGGATGACCCGTTGTTAAATAAATTTTACAAAGACAGTAACCGTAATTAGCACATATCTTTGCACACTTATAGATCGTTAGTGTGGGTGACATACAGTTGAACTGTTGCATTTGGTTTAATGTAACTGTTTATACTTTACAGTGGATGGAGTTATAATTCTCTCCTATTCATTTATAGAACTTTGATATGTTTGTAACGAAGTTCAGCAATCAGGACCGCCCGCATTGTGTACACATCTTCCGATTAATGGGATCAGATGAAGCCCCTCTTCACAAACGGAGAGAATTCTGGGTCACAATGTTAGAATCACCAGGTATATTTGCTGCTATTAATAAAACCTCATGCAGGAAATCTTCCTTTTGTTAGTGCTGCCTTGTCTCCATGAGACAACACAGGCTGTATCAGACCTAACACTTAGAGGCTTGCAGGGATACAGACCAAAGTAGTTACAGATATAAAAAGCATGCATACATCTATTCATAATGTTACAAGGTTAAAAGGAGTGCAAGCATAGGAAATTTGGGATGTTTGCACAAAGATCCTTTCGAGCGGCTGTAAGAATTGACAGCATCATTAATAAGGCATTAAACAGAAAATGCTGGAAACATTCAGTGGGTCCATTTTCCCTTTGGGGGTGTTTAATAGAACTGTACCAGTGATGAGTGATTGCAGTTGTGTACATTGATTGTAGGAGGTGATATTTTTCTTAGAATAAAGATTTGAGCTTTTTTAACCATGAGTAGTTCAAAGAGCAGAGATTTCCAGAGGCTGTAGGCTGAGTGGAGGCAGCAGCAAATTCTAGCATTCGCACTTTGTAAAACTGTCAGTGTAGAAGGCACATAGATCATACATTGAGTAGAAAAAACAGGAGTTTGTGTTAATCTACATATAACTAGTTTGCTGACTGCTGAAACTGGGACAGCAAATAGATCTAACAAGGATAGGGCCCTTGGAGAAAGTACAGAAGGTGTATAGGAGAACAATTCCAGAGTTGTGTGAATAGACTGTAGGAGGTAATGTTGTTTTTAATTTGTAGATGGTTCAAAGAAAAGCTGTTTCCAGAGACTGGAGGGTGAGGAGAGCTGAACAGTTTAAAAAAAAAAAGCAAGATGTGATGTAAGCGGAAACATTTAATCAGGAAATTGGATACATTGATGATGTACTACATATAGTCAACAGCATTGGGTGGCACAATGGCGCAGAGGTAGAGTGGGTGCCTTACAGCGCCAGAGACACGGGTTCGATCCTGACTACGGGTGCTTGTCTGTGTGGAGTTTGGGTGCTTGTCTGTGTGGAGTTTGTATGTTCTCCCCGTGGCCCATGTATGGTTTCCCCGGGACCTCTGCTTTCCTCCCACACTCCATAGACGTACAGGTTTGTAGGTTAATTGACTTGGTAAAATTGTGAATAGTCCCTAGTGTGTGCCGAATCGCGTTAATGTGTGGGGATTGCTGGCCGGCACGGATTCGCTGGGCCGAAGGGCCTTTTTTCACGCTGTAACTCTAAACGAAGCATTCTTCAAAGGGAATTGCCTGAGCATCTGGAAAAAGCAAATAGCGGTGATACAAGGAAATAATTTGGGAGTCGGTTGAAGTGGATTTGCACTTGAAAGACTGATTGGCTCTTCTGTAATATTCTTGAGACACGTGGATTTGCTCGGTTTCAGATGTGCAACATCAGCAGACTGGCTGTTGGGACGAGAGCCGGTACAATCTCTGTTGCATGAAATGGTGTTGGTGTTTTACAGGATGTCTGCAAGGGTACGTTCCTCCAGAGATGTTCAATTTTCACAGCAAGTCTGGCTATATATTGCACGGAATGATGTTCAAACCACACAATCTACAACCGAGAACAAAGTACCCCATTCTCCTTTACACGTATGGTGGCCCACAGGTAGGAATATCTCCAGCCAGCTTTCATTAAACTTGATTAGTATTTTCATTGTTCACATTCTTTAGAACTACATAAAATAGAGATGGTTTCCCAGCCTGAGGCAGAAAACTTTCAGCGAATCCAGTGTTTACTCGGGCAATGTCAAACAATTGATCTGCTACCTGAATCTATTGGGCTGCTTGGGCCAGCACTCCACCTGCTGGACGCTTGATGCTGGTGAACCCAGCGAGATAAGTTCATAAATTATAGGAGTAGAGTTATGCCATTCGTCCATCAAGTCTACTCCGCCATTCAATCATGGCATATCTATCTTTCCCTTTCCCTCTTAACCCCATTCTCCTGCCCTCCCCTGACAATCGTACTAATCAAGAAACGTTTGTAGAAGTTGGTGGGTTTGATCATTCCCTCCTGAGTGATTAGGATATGCCCCTTTCCTGCTGCAGTGCATCTTTTTTCCAATAGTTGGATGATTGGTTATTTATTTCCCCAGATACTGGAAATACAGAGATATCGGATACCATGTTTGTGATTCTTCTCTCTCATTTCTTTTCTCAAGTTTCTCTTTTCTCTTTTATTCCATCCGCCACAGCTTTCTTCTTTGAAGAGAAATACGTTTGCATTAAAGGACTATTTTAAGAGTTCATACTCCCACTATAAAGGATGTTTCTATATCTTTTTTTTCTTTGCCATGACGTGCCATTCGCACACAACAGATAATCTAGTTCCATGCTTCAGTTGATGGGGAAGAAAAGGACATTCTCCTGGAACGTTTGATCAGATATAGGATTTCCTTCAGAATGGAGCTGATGGGTGGCACAGTGGCGCAGCGGTAGAGTTGCTGCTTCACAGCGCCAGAGACCCAGGTTCGATCCTGGCTGTGGACACTCTCTGTATGGAGTTTGTACGTTCTCCCTATGATCGCATGGGTTTTCTCCGGGTGCAGTGATTTCCTCCCACACTCCAAAGATGTACAGGTTCCTACGTTAATTGGCTTTGGTAAATGTGTCCCTAGTGTGTAGGATAGTGTGAGTGCGCGGGATGATTGCTGTTGGGTGCGGTCTCGGTGGGTTTAAAGGGCCTGTTTCTGCGCTTTATCTCTAAAGTCTAAAGCTGCTGAGAATGCCAGTGCAATAAATGGAGGATTGTGAGCAAATGGCATTTAATCTCAGTCCTCAATATATGTGCCCAGATCTCTTTCAATGTGCCTGCTGTGTTCATTTCCCTGTCGTTCTGTTGTCCTTAATGTCACCACCACCTGGGTAAAGAAGTTTCCTCAGAATTCCTGATTGGATTTCTTGGAGCCGCTGTGATGTTCTCACCTGGAAATATTTTCGTTGTATTTACTTTCTCAAAACCTTTTCATAAAAACTGATTTTGCGTTATTGCTTATTTCACGGTAAAAAGGTAATTTGATTAAAATGGTTAAAAAAATATTGCATATCCAAAGCTCTTTTTTTTCATCCCACAGGTGCAGTTGGTAAACAACCGCTTTAAGGGAGTTAAATACTTGCGTCTGAACACACTGGCAGAGCTTGGCTATGTTGTGGTTGTCATTGATTCCAGAGGATCCTGCCACCGAGGGCTGAAGTTTGAAGGTGCCTTGAAATACAAGATGGTAGGTAGAGTGCTTTTTGCTTTGTAAATCCAGGTCTTCTAAAGAGACCATAAGTGGGTGAATTAGTTTAGTTTATTGGTGTCATGTGTACCGAGGTACAACAAAAAGCTTTTTTGTTGCGTGCTATCCTATCAATGCAAAGACTACATGATTCCAATCAGGTTGTAATAGTGCACAGATGCACGGAAAGGGTATTTAGTGCACTATAAAGTTCAATTAAATATAGTTCAACAGTCTCCAATGAGATAGGTGGGAGGTAAGGATGACACACTAGCTGGTGAAAGGATGGTTCAGTTGCCCGATCATAGCTGGGAAGAAACTCTGCTTGAATCTGGAGGTATGTGTTCTCAAACTTCTGTACCTCTTGCCTGATGGGAGAGGGGAGAAGAGTGAGTGCTTGGGATGAGACTGGTCCTTGATTATGCTGCTGGCCTTTCCAAGGCAACATGAAGTGTAGATGGAGTCAATGTCAGGGAGGTTGGTTTCCGTGAATGTCTGGGCTACATCCATGATTCCCTGCAATTTCTTGCGGTCTTGGATGGAACAGTTCCCAAACCATGCTGTGATGCATCCCGATAAAATGCTTTCTAAGGCGCATATAATAGTCATGGAGTGTGGAAAGAGGCCTTTGGCTCATGCCAACAAAGGTGTCTCATCCAATCCCACGGTTTCTCACATTGGACCCATTTATAATAGACATGGATATCATAACACAAAAGGCCATGGACAATTAATGTGAATGGGATGGAGAATTAAAGTGTCAGGCAATGGGAGTTTGTCTATAGATGCTCTGCAAAGCATGCACCCAATCTGCGTGTCATTTCTACAGTGTGGACTATAATGTAGAATGCTGACTGCGGTACTCTCGAATGGGAGAAATACACGTGATTCACTGTTTTGCCTTAAAGATTGTTTGTGACCCTCAATGGTGGGAGGGGGAACAGGTGGAAGGACAGGTGTCCTTGCTGCAGTTACATGAGAGGTTTAAGGTCATGGGGCAGCGATCATCACATGATGGTGGAAGATGTGTGGCGCACAATCTCGGTGAGGCTGGCTGAAACTGTGAAGGATCCACCGGGTGGTGCTTTGATGGCAGCCTCGCCTTCAGTCTGTCTGTCCTTTTCGTCTTTCTTTTGTTTATTTTACTGTGTTTAAAACGTTTGTGTTAATGTTCTCTGGTTTGTTTTATGTGGGAGGGGGGGAGGGGGAAACTTTTTCAATCTCTCACCTTGCCGGAGATGCGATTGTTTTCCGGGTCGTAGCTCCGATCGCTCTGCGGCCTAACATCGTGGAGCTGGAGGCCTTGCTCAGGACTGACTTTGATCCCCACCGTGGGGCTTGGGCTTACCATCGGAGCCGGTTCCTTGCCAGGGATCGACGCTCCATTCGCCCCTGATGCATGAGCTTGATCGCCCCGACAAGAAGACCCGCCACCGGCTACGGGAGTCAGATCGTCCCGTCAACAGAAGGTTAGAGGCTCCCGACCGCTGGAGGACAACGAAGGGAAGAGATTGAACTTTTTTTCGCCTTCCATCACAGTGAGGAACGTGGAGGAGTCACTGTGGTGGATGTTTATGTTAAAATGTATTTTGTGTGTTCCATTGCTTTTTATTAGCATGACTGTACGGCAAATCAAATTCCTCGTATGTTGCAAAACATACTTGGATAATAAAGTATGATTATGATCTGAATATAAGAGGCTGGTGGGATGGTAGACGAGGACCGGGGTCCCCCATCCTAGCTCTGTCCGAGAGGGGAAGTGGGGGGGGGTGGGTGAGAGATGGAAAATAGAAAGGTGCGATCAAAGGCTTTGTTTACAGTGGCAAAGGAACAGCTGCGGTTCAGTGTGGGGAGACATTTTAAGAATTCCGCTGTGAAAAGACCCAACATCAAAGCAGATATAACAGAGCTGGGGAAACCTGGAGAATGGTCTGGTTTTCTTTTGAGAGAAAGTAGTCTTGGAGAGAACGATAGTCTATAAATGCGAGCTTTGCCAACTGTGTCCACGCTGTTAATAAACACTATTAAAATCTCATTAACACCTCGTGCAACAAAGCGTAACGTATTTTGGCTTTATTACAGTAAGAATAATTCATGAACAAGTTAATGAGCTGTCAGGTCTGTTTCTGCAGCTCGCACTTGGAGAGGCCTGGCAAGCAGCATGCTTCGGAACAACAGGGAACCACTCCAGGGGCTTCCACTTATAACATTCTGCACCTCAAAGCAGCACAGGCAGGGGCGCACTCCATACAGAGAGATTCATATTAAATACAAGTGACATTGTGTTCATAATTCTTAGAATGAGGGACCCTGGGACTTGCAAACAGATTTGATGAATGATACATTTATGGGCACAGTTGTGCAGTGATTAGGTTACATGTCTAGTATCCAGAGATCTGCATTATTGATTTCGAGATGAGAATTTGAGTTTAAATTTCTCAATTAAATAAATCTAGTGGGTTTTTTAAAATAAAGCACAGCAATCATCAGCGATAGTAATCACAATCATTGTTTTGTTCGTAAATGGCCACCAGGAAATGAAATCCTACCCAGGTGTGGTTACTGATAATTACCCCTTCAGTGCCGGAACATTGAGGTAGGGTCAAGAAATGTTGGAGGTAGACACAAAATGCTGGAATAACACAGCAGGTCAAGTAGCATCTCTGGAGAAAAAGGAAAGGGGAAGTTTAGGGTTGGCACCCTTCTCTCTTTCATTGATGTCACTTCCATACGACGACACCTTGGCACAGTAGTAGTGCTGCTGTCTCACAAAACCAGAGACCTGGGTTCGATCCTGACTATGCTTGCTGTCTGCACAGAGTTTGTACGTTCTTCCTGTGACTGCGTGGGTTTTCTCCGAGTGCTCCGGTTTTCTTCCACATTCCAAAGACATGCAGGTTTGTAGGTTAATTGGCTTCTGTAAATTGCCCCAAGTGTAGGATGGGATAGCATAGAAATAGTGTATGGGTGATTGATGATTGGTGTGGACTCGGTGGGCCGAAGGGCCTGTTTCCTCGCTGTATCTCTAAACTATATCCCACAAAGTAATAAACATTGAGTTTTTTGTGCACTGAGATTATTTACATTGAATGTGTCTTGGACTTACCATTCTAATGGGTACATTTCTCTTGCAGGGGCAGGTGGAAGTCGATGACCAGGTGGAAGGGCTACAGTACCTGGCCGCTAAGTACAGATTTATTGACCTTGAGCGGGTAGCAATCCATGGCTGGTCATACGGAGGCTATCTGTCCCTCATGGCTCTAGTGAGGAGACCAGACATATTTAAGGTGCTAACTTATTATCATCTGCACAGCGCTCTCATTTATTTGGCTTTGGGGAATCTTGTCAAAGGCTCGGGGGAGGACAGATGTCGGAGAGAACATCTGTAGATCACCTGACTTCACAGTGAATAAAATACCAAAATTGCCCTCCTGTTCATTTGATTTTATGTACATGGTATTTGGTATTAAAGCTGAACACTGCTGTTCATGTGCTTCTGATCAAATTAAGGATGCGTTCAGAATGCAACGGTAGCATTCTGTGTATTTAACCCATGTTATCTTATACCTGATCTGAAACTGTTTAATGGGGTCAGTTGAAGAACATTTACTTTGCATATATCTCTTAATGTACCTGCTTCAAAGTTTGGTTACTGACACGCAGTATAAATTCTACAGCACCGAGATGGAATATGAAATGCTAAAGAATTTTAATGCTGTTAATTTAGCCTCAATAAAACATGTACCAGTTGAAGTTTTAAAATTAAAAAATAAAGGTTCAAACAGAACAAACTGCCAGAGGAGGTGGTCCAGGCAGGCACAATAACATTTAAAAGACATTTGGATAGGTAAATGAATCGGAAAGGTTTAGAGGGATATGAGCCAAGCGCAGGCAGGTGGGACAAGTGTAGATGGGCATCTTGATCGGCATGGGCAAGTTGGGACAAAGGGCCTGTTGCCGTACTCTGAGTTTATGGGCTGAAGGGGATGCTGGTGGAACCTTTGGAATCTCTGGTTGGGGTTAAGTTGGAACTTAGTTGTCATTTGGTTTTGTTGAAACGATGCCCAGATTTAAGGAAGATAGTTGAGAAGGAGTAATGAGAGAACGCGAATGCTGAAATCTGAATCAACGAATAAACTGTTGCCGAACTCGGGTGAAGCAGTATCTGTGGAGGTGAAAGAGTTGTGCCGACATTCCGGGTTGAGACTCTGCATCAGGATGATAGCATCCGTGATCTCAAAGTTGAGGTGGCAGTGAATGTGGCTGATTCAGGAGCAGACTGGTTTCTTTTCATGTTGGAAGATGCATGATCTCGGACAGCTGTGCTTTTGCCAGCTATGGACTTTATGTTTTGCCACTTGGTCTCTCACAGGTAGCCATTGCTGGAGCCCCAGTGACGCTGTGGATCTTCTATGACACGGGATACACCGAGCGCTACATGGGACTCCCAGAGAAAAATGAGAGTGGCTATGACATTGGATCAGCGGCAATGCAAGTGGACCACTTCCCTCTGGAGTGAGTTTTACCATTTAGCAATGCCTGGTGTTTTTGTTGTTTCCCAGTTGTGTGCCAAGCCTATGTATACCCAACTTGAAATTCACTTCATGTGAGAGAGAAGTTATGCAATCCGTGCTGATGCTGCAATCACTGGTACCAGCTTTAAAGGTCTTTCAGTAATTTAAATGTATTTCTTTTTTATACGTAGCAACGAGGTAGAGTGGAGGGAAAAGACACAGTGTGAGAGTAATTCAGCAGATCTCTGGAGAACATGGATAGGTGACATTTCAGCTCAAGGTGCTTCTTTAGACTGATTGTAGGAGAGGGAGAAGAAAGCTGGGAGAGAGGAGGGGCGGAACAAACCCTGGCAGGTAAAAGGCTGATACAAGCGTGAAGGGTTTAAAAAAAAAAAAAAAAAAGGATTGTTGGGCAAAGGCCAAAGACGATAAAACAGAAGATGTGAGATAAAAAGGATTGAAGAGTTGTGAATTGTGAAGCTGGAGGGATGAATGTAGGTGGGAGTGGAGAAATAGGTGCAAGTCCAGGCGGGCACGAGCAAGGGGAGGGGATTTTATGTGGAGGAAGAAGTGATAAGGGGAGTGTTATGTGGTTACTTGACATTGTGACTGGGGAGGTCACTGTAAGACTCCCTCTTTTCTGGGCCTAAACCCCCAACAGTTTATATGATATTTATTCGGACTGAATAAAATTAAAACCATTTATCAATCAGAATGTTTGATAAGCTAGTTCTGGAAGACTGATGTGAATAAGATGAGTAATGTGCTGAGTTAAATCTACCTGCTACTGCTGATAGTGTGAGCTGTGATTGGAAACTCCCTGATCTGTGTGTCTGCACGGCAATCCAATGAGAACTTCAATTTTACTTTCCAATAATTGTGTTGTCAAATTAAAAATTAATTGGAATACCAGAGCATTTTTCAACTTGTTTGCCGGTCTTAATGCAATTTGTTCCAGAGAAGGGGGGAAGGGGGAACCTCATTGAAAATTAATGAATATAATGAAAAGCTTGGATAGAGTGGATGTGGAGAGGATGTTTCCACTAGTGGGAGAGTCTAGGGCTAGAGGTCAGAGCCTCGGAATAAAAGGACATCCTTTTAGGAAGGAGATGAGGAATTTCTTTAGTCAGAGGGTGGTGAATTTGGAATTTATTGCCACAGAAGGCCGTCAATTGATATGTTTAAGGCAGATATAGATAGATTCTTGATTAGTACGGGTGTCGGGTTATGGGGAGAAGGCAGGAGAATGGGGTTGAGAGGGTGAGATAGGTCAGCCATGATTGGATGACGGAGTAGACTTGATGGGCCGAATAGTCTATAATTTTGCTCCGATCACTTATGAACATGAGAATACTGCAATCAGCTTTCCTTTCCCATCTCATCCACAGACCAAACCGCCTCCTACTCCTGCACGGCTTCCTCGATGAGAACGTCCACTTTTCTCACACCACAGTTCTCCTTAGTTTCCTTGTTCAGTCAGGGAAACCGTACGACCTGCAGGTAATCTATTAAACTGCACACAGAATAAACTATCATCAAGTCGGACATTGACACTAAGAACAATGCACCCATTCGTTGGACATGGCTTTACCCTCTCTATAATTGTAAGTGCTTGAGAGTTAATGTATTGGTACTTCGGGCTGCACAATGGCGCAGCAGTTGAGTTGCTGCCTTACTGCGCCAGAGACCTGCAGTAGATCCTGACTACGGGTGCTGTACGTTGTCCCCTGACCTGCGTTGGTTTTCTCCAGTTGCTCCAGTTTCCTCCCACACTCCAAAGACGTACAGGGCTAGTAGGCTAATTGGCTTAGTAAAATTGTAAATTGTCCCTAGTGTGTGTGTAGGATAGTGTTAGTGTGTGGGGCTCGCTAGTCAGTGAGGACCCGGTGGGCGGAGGGACCTGTTTCCGCGCAGTATCTCTAAATTAAGTTAATTCTTATCCTCGTTAAAGATACAAATCATTGCAATAAACATCCCAGCACTGAGCTAATAATGTATTGTCGATAGAAAAATACTGGAAGTAACTTTAGGGGAAATTACGTGAGTTTCGAGATCCATGAGAAAACCCACATTTCTAACCAGGTTGGTGGCAGGAAAGTTACGTGTGTTTGTCGTCCAATGAAGCTGATACGATTTTACAATTTGGAAATTACCTTTTCAGGTGTATCCCCAAGAACGGCACAGTATTCGGGTCCCAGAGTCTGGAGAACATTATGAACTGTATCTGCTCTATTACCTTCAGGAGAACCTGGCTTCCCAGATTGCTGCCATGAAGTAGAAGATGATGTATTATTCTTGACACAAATTTCAGCCAACAATCGAATGCAGGAGATGTCAGACCTTTCCTTACCTCATCAACTGTGACTACCCCCCCCCCCCCCCCCCCCCTTCCTCCAGCTAATGATAGTTGCTTCATTTCTTGCTTGCAACAGTCTCACTGTTTCGGTAATAACAGCAATAGCCGCATTCCATTGTCTATTGAATCCCTCTCTGTCATTGCTGATGTTTCTGAATCTCACAACTGGAGCTCCCACATCTGATCATCTCCCTCCCTCCATGGCAACATTTGCCGCCGTTTCCCTGTGTCCCCACAATTATAACGCCTCCCCATAATCTCACTGATAGTGCCTGACAGTAACTTCTGCTCTTTGTTCTAAGAATGTAATGGAATGAGATCCATGAACACACAAAACCACAAGCATGTTGTGGGCATTATGGATGCTTCCTTTTGAAGAACGTGCGTGTGCGGTAAGATTTGGATAATGTAGCAGTATTTCGTACGTTTTATGTTGCTTCCTCCTTGATTCACAAAGCTATTTGTAACACTATTTGTTATCAGAGCTTTCTTCCTGTACTTCCAGCTGCCAGACCTTCAGTGTTGCCTTCTACCTTCACAGCATCAACCCCGCATGGTTGTTCATTTGTTAAATGACCATAAAATTACACTTGTTTCCATGGTGTAGAGTAAATGCAGATGATTGTAAAACATTTTTGAGCACTTTATGTACAATTAATATCTTGATTAATGTCTTAAATAGTATCTTTTTTTACTTAAAATATCTCCATCTGGTCATGATTTATTTATTCTCTTCTGGATACAAAGGTTTCTATGCCATGTCTGGTTTAGATCTGTGGATATCTGCAGAGCTTTGCATTCATTCTGTGAAGTTAGAGCAGAGTATAAAAGTACAGGGGTTTGCAGTGCCCTCCATAATGTTTGGGACCAAGACCCATCATTTATTTATTTGCCTCTACACCAAAATTTGAGATTTGTAATAGAAAAAAATCACATGTGGTTAAAGTGCACAGTGTCAGATTTTAAATAAAGGCCATTTTAATACTAGGTACATAAAAAAGCTGGAGAAACTCAGCGGGTGCAGCAGCATCCGTAGATGCTGCTGCACCCGCTGAGTTTCTCCAGCTTTTTTGTGTACCTTCGATTTTTCAGCATCTGCAGTTCTTTCTTAAACACCATTTTAATACATTTTGGTTTCACCATGTTGAAATTACAGCTGTGTTTATGCATAGTCCCCCCCCTTGCAGGGCACCATAATGTTTGGGACACAGCAATGTCATGTAAATGAAACTAGTCATGTTTAATATTTTGTTGCATATCCTTTGCATGCAATGACTGCTTGAAGTCTGCGATTCATGGACATCACCAATTGCTGGGTGTCTTCTCTGGTGATGCTCTGCCAGGCCTGTATTGCAGCCATCTTTAGCTTATGTGTGTTTTGGGGGCTAGTCCCCTTCAGTTTTCTCTTCAGCATATAAAAGGCATGCTCAATTGGGTTCAGATCGGGTGATTGACTTGGCCACTCAAGAATTGACCAGTTTTTAGCTTTGAAAAACTCCTTTGTTGCTTTAGAAGCATGTTTGGGATCATTGGCTTGCTGTAGAATGAACTGCCGGCCAATGAGTTGAGGCATTTGTTTGAACTTGAACAGATAAGATATATCTATACACTTTAGAATTCATGCTACTACCATCAGCAGTTGTATCATCAATGAAGATAAGTGAGCCAGTACCTTCAACAGCCATACATGCCCAGGCCATAACACCCCCACCACCGTGTTTCACAGATGAGGTGGTATGCTTTGGATCTTGGGCAGTTCCTTCTCTCCTCCATGCTTTGCTCTAGCCATCACTCTGATATAAGTTAATCTTCGTCGCATATGTCAAGACCTTTTTCCAGAACTGTGGTTGCTCTTTTAAGCATTCTTGGCAAACTAACCTGGCCATCCTATGTTTGCGGCTAACCAGTGGTTTGCATCTTGCAGTGGCTAAAATCCTCTGTATTTCTGTTCATGACGTCTTCTGAGGACTGTAGTCATTGACAAATCCACACCTGAAGAGTGTTTCTGATCTGTCAGACAGGTTTTGTGGATTTTTCTTTATTATAGAGAGAATTCTGTCATCAGCTGTGGAGATCTTCCTTGGCCTGCCAGTCCCTTTGCGATTAGTAAGCTCACCAGTGCTCTCTTTCTTCTTAGTGATGTTCCAAACAGTTGATTTTGGTAAGCCTAAGGTTTGGCTGATGTCTCTAACAGTTTTATTCTTGTTTCTCAGTGTCATAATGGCTTCTTTGACTTTCATTGGCACAACTTTGGTCCTCATGTTGATAAACAGCAATAAAAGTTTCCAAAGGTGACAGAAAGACTGGAGGAAAGACTTCTTCTTCTTTGGAGTTTTACGGCAGCCGGCATCCACAATGTTGCATTGCTGCCACGGAGGAAAGACTAGGTGCTGAGAACTCTCTTATACCTGCATTAAGGTGGCAATTAAACACACCTGAGCAATTACAAACACCTGTGAAGCCATGTGTCCCAAACATGGTGCCCTGAAATGAGGAGGGGGATCACTATGTATAAACGTTGCTGTAATTTCTACATGGTCAAACCAAAATGTATAAAAATGGCCTTTATTTAAAATCTGACAATGTGCACTTTAACCACATGTGATTTTTTTTTCTATTACAAATCTCAAATTGTGGAGTACAGAGGCAAATAAATAAATGATGGATCTTTGTCCCAAACATTATGCAGGGCACTGTGTTATTTCACTATAAAGGCAGTCCAGTATCTGAAGCTAAACAGGCAATTGTCAGGCAGCAATTCTGGAGAAGGTAGCAGTAAACATTTCACTTCTGCGACCTTTGAAAGGGACAGTGCAGATCGCCTGCTGCCTGATTGTGTTCTAGTCTAGGAATCTTGCGAGGTATTGGTGTTTACTACCTCCACTTTCCATAGGACCTTCGAACTAGTCCAACCATGACTTGGTTCTTTTTACACTACATGATGGTGGGGTAAGTTTAAATATTCCCCACATAAAACATGAGAGGATCAAATCTCTTGAAAGGAAGAAATAATTGAGGTATTCATCTAATTCAAATTTACTGAAGTCGTTTTAATTGGTTAATAATCAGTCGTATTTTTGTTACATAACGCAGCTTTGATCTACAATTGCTGTTGGTTCTGGATATTATGGTAGGCATGACTATGCAGATTTTAGGAGTCAGATTGCAGTTTATGTGGCTGTGCATTCATGGTACATTTGTTTCAGAAACCTCGTGCCGCTTTCTCTTGGCTGACTTCTTTGTGCTGCTAATGGTTTCACTCGATGTTTAAACTAGCTATCTGCAGCTTTTTGTTCCTGCTTTGATTAACTTGTTGGAACCACTTGCTTTCTCATAAATCGTTCTAAATATGCTGCTTGGCCAGTAAGTTGTCACGATTGTAAGCTGTGCCAGTGTGAGAGGCTTGCTGCATTCATACTAGCTGTGGTCAAATAAAATATTTAAGGAACACAATCTTATACTTAGCTGCAGAGAATTATGTTTACAAACAAAGGCCTTTGACTGTGTTTATGCTCCAGCCAAATCTCCCACAATCTTACCACATCAAATCCCATCAACATCCTCTTTGCTGAAAGCTTATCTCGATTTCCCTTAAACATCTCTGTACTTAGATACTCCACACTCTTACTGTTGCACAGAGAGGCGGTGCGCCCTTGCAATGGTCAAATGGACGTGAAATATCTGATGCAAGCTGAAAATGAACTGTTAACGTGTATGTGAATTCTCCAATTTCTGTAAAGAGATAATCCCATGCCCATTGGAAAATTGTAATAAATGCATGTTGAACCCATAAATCTGGACTTGTTGTTGATGAGGAGAGTAGCTGTTGGTGAATCGTTTCTACATGTAGAGGCTTCCACCTGCCCTTCTTGCTGCCTGCCACTCTCATCCATTGGCCTCTGGCCTCTTGCACTGTCATAGTGAGGCCAAACACAAGCTCGTAACAGGACCTCATCTTCCATCTGGGCACGGTACAGCCTCCTGGACTTGATGTTAAACGCTACAACTTCAGGTAAGGTGATTTCTCGGTCTGCATCAGTAGTCCATCTGTGGTCTTGATGGAACACATTCCTGCCTGATCTGCTGGCCAGCTCTTCCTGTTCTGTGTTTCCTACATTCTTCTGTGAATGTTCTTCCTCTAACTACTCCCATTCATTCATTAACCAGATGTACTTTATATCCATGGTCACCCCAAATTTACCGTATCGGAGGATTGCCCCCTCTGCCTGCAGCTGAACAGGCTTTGCCCTCCTTCCCAGAACTAACAAATGGTCCTCAACCTGAAACATCGCAGAAGCTTGAACAACCGGGTATTTACAGCATCTGCAGTTTTATCAGTTTCAATTTGGTGAATGGTCAGAAGATAGACACAAAATGTTGGAGTAACGCAGCGGATCAGGCAGCATCTCTGGAGAAAAGGAATAGGTGATGTATTGAGTTGAGACCCTTCATCAGACTCACCAGTGTCGGTAACAGTCAGTATAAATTCTGTGCTTTTGGGAATAAGCTAAGATCAGATGATAAGATCACCAGAAGCGAGAATCAGTGGTCTTCCGGTTTGCCAGTTTTGATGTTTTCCTCCACCTTGTGTCCCTTTTGTACTTTGGACTGAGAAATCATTTTGGGATCAAGGATTGATACCGACATGCAGAGTTTGACACAGTTGAATCCCTAAATAAAACCCAGTTAAAGAGAACTCCAAATGCTGGAGTAACTCAGCAGGCCAGGAGGAGGAAGTGGATAGGTGACGTTTTGGATCGCGACCCTCCTTGAGAGATGCTGCCCAACCCGCTGAGTTACTCCAGCATTTTGTGTTCTATGCAAGATTCCAGCATCTGTAATTTCTTGTCTCCAGTTAAACAGAAATTGCATTTTGCAGAATCTCTGAATAAAAGTGTTGTGGGGGTAAGCTCATGGTTAATGGAAACTGCTGTTAAATCTTGCATGGAGAACTCTGATGGTTAACTGTGAGCAAAACACAAAGTACTGGAGGAACTCCAGCAGGCAACTCAGTGATGCAGCGGTAGAGTTGCTGCCTGATAGTGCCAGAGATCCGTGTTTGATCCTGACTACGGATGCTGTCTGTACAGAGTTTGCACGTTCTCCCTGTGACTGCGTGGATTTTCTCCAGATGCTCCAGTTCCCTCCTACACCAAAGATGTGCGGGTTTGTAAATTAATTGCCTTTGGTAAAACCGTAAAATTCTCCTTAGTGTGTAGGATGATAGTGCTGGTCGGCACAGTTCATGTTTTCGCGCTGTATCTCTAAGGTCTAATGTAAAGTAAACTCAGCGGGTCAGGCAGCATCTGTGGAGGGAATGGGTAGGCGATGTTTAGGGTCAGGACACATCTTCAGACTTATCCATTCCCTCCATGGATACTGCCTGACAGAGTTCCTCCAGCACTTTGTATTTTGCTCTAGATTCCAGAGTCTGCAGTTCCTTGTGTCTCCATTTGGCTGAGTTCTAGGGTAGGGGAGGGGAAAGGGTAAAAACATTCATCATAACCATTCTCATTGGAGAAGGGAATGCAGTTAGGCCTTGGGCAGTACAACTTCTGTTGACACAATGGCATTTCTTCATCACTTATGAGAAACAGACCAAATTGAAATGTTTCATGAAGGGCCGTCACTGCTCTGTCTGTGTGGTTTTGCTTCATACAATTTTGGACAATTTGCACATTAGTGAAAAAATGGTCTTGAAAATTACCTACAAACAGTATCACAAAGTAAATGGACGTATTTTTATTAAGGATATAAGAAATAGACGCAGAACTGACCACGTGACCTCCTGAGTCACTTCTACAATTCACAATAATCGGAGATAATCTTCTGTCTCACAAACCCATTCCCGCATGATCCCATCCTTCCATTTGCTCTATGTTCAAGGATCATTCAATCCAATTTTTCGATACACACTGACGGAGCATCCTGAGAGATCTATGAAAATGCACAGAAAGAAGTGTCTACATTGTGCGCCTGAACGGCCAGCCCTGGTCTATTGCACATTAGTGATATATTTTATGTGTGTAAAAAGTTTTTTTTTTGATTTGAATGAAGAGTTTTGTAGAGAACAAGCATCTATGTGACGGGACTTTAACAATAGTGATCTGCATTCATGCTTAGCGGGAATTTAGTCATTATACTTTGAAACTTGGGATAAATTGTGTTCAGAAGTCATAGGTGCAAAGTATAACTATAATTTCAGCAGGTACACAAAATTGCTGGGGAAACTCAGCGGGTGCAGCAGCATCTATGGAGCGAAGGAAATAGGCGACGTTTCGGGCCGAAACCCTTCTTCAGACTGACGGGGGGTGGGGGAAAGAAAGAAGGAAAAGGGGAGGAGGAGGAGGAGGAGCCCGAGGGCGGGCGGATGGGAGGGTGGGAGGAGACAGCTAGAGGGTTAAGGAAGGGGAGGAGACAGCAAGGGCTAGCCAAATTGGGAGAATTCTATGTTAATGCCATAAGGACGCAAGGTCCCCAGACGGAATATGAGGTGCTGTTCCTCCAATTTCCGCTGTTGCTCACTCTGGCAATGGAGGAGACCCAGGACAGAGAGGTCGGATTGGGAATGGGAGGGGGAGTTGAAGTGCTGAGCCACCGGGAGGTCAGCTAGGTTATTGCGGACTGAGCGGAGGTGTTCGGCGAAACGATCGCCCAACCTACGCTTGGTCTCACCGATGTAAATCAGCTGACATCTAGAGCAGCTGATGCAGTAGATGAGGTTGGAGGAGATACAGGTGAACCTTTGTCGCACCTGGAACGACTGCTTGGGACCTTGGATGGAGTCGAGGGGGGAGGTGAAGGGGCAGGTGTTGCATTTCTTGCGGTTGCAACGGAAAGTGCCCGGGGAGGGGGTGGTGCGGGAGGGAAGGGAAGAATTGACGAGGGAGTTGCGGAGGGAGCGGTCTTTGCGGAAGGCAGACATGGGGGGAGATGGGAAGATGTGGCGAGTGGTGGGGTCACGTTGGAGGTGGCGGAAATGGCGGAGGATTATGTGTTGTATTTGCCGGCTGGTGGGGTGAAAGGTGAGGACCAGAGGGACTCTGCCCTTGTTGCGTGTGCGGGGATGGGGAGAGAGAGCAGTGTTACGGGATATGGATGAGACCCTGGTGTGAGCCTCATCTATGGTGGCGGAGGGGAATCCCCGTTCCCTGAAGAACGAGGACATTTCCGATGCCCTGGTATGAAATGTCTCATCCTGGGAACAGATGCGGCGTAGGCGGAGGAATTGGGAGTAGGGGATGGAGTCTTTACAGGGGGCAGGGTGGGAAGACGTGTAGTCCAGATAGCCATGTGAGTCAGTGGGTTTGTAATGTATGTCGGTCAGGAGTCTGTCCCCTGCGATGGAGATGGTGAGGTCAAGGAATGGTAGGGACGTGTCGGAAATCGTCCAGGTGTATTGGAGTGCCGGATGGAAGTTGGTGGTGAAGTGGATGAAGTCAGTCAGTTGTGTGTAGGTGCAGGAGGTGGCGCCAAAGCAGTCATCAATGTAACGGAGGTAGAGGTCGGGGATGGGGCCCTGGTACGTCTCGAACATGGATTGTTCAACGTACCCGACAAAGAGGCAGGCGTAGCTGGGGCCCATGCGTGTGCCCATAGCTACGCCTTGTGTTTGGAGGAAATGGGAGGAGTCAAATGTAAAGTTGTTGAGGGTGAGGACCAACTCCGCTAAGCGGAGGAGAGTGTCAGTGGCTGGGTATAGGTTGCTCCTCTGGTCGAGGAAGAACCGGAGGGCTCCGAGGCCATCCTGGTGGGGGATGGAGGTGTAACTGTTTCCGTTCTAGTGTGTATAAGAGAGATCACAGGCACAAGGTTCATCACCGTACCTCAGGAAAATTGTCATTGTGACTCAGACACAGGTTTGCCAGAGTGATCATTGAATTTTAACACTGAATTTATTTTATGTTTTTAAGTGCTACCGTTCAATAAAATATGCTGGCATTTTGTGAATGATGAACATAAATAAACGGCCAGTGATGGTTACAGGATTGTAAACCATCGAATAATTTTCACAATTCGCCAAATAAAAAATAATCCTATTCAATTTTGTCTTGAGTGGAGAAATGTTTTTTTTTTTAATCCAAAGGATTAACCTTGGGTTGCAATGTTTGAGGTGACCATTATAACATGATTAGGGCTTGTCAGCAGTTAACCAGGTCTGCATATGTCAGTCGGAAGATGTGACCAGGTAACAGTCCATTGGAATTACTACTGGACAGGAATATTGGGAAAATCACAACTGCAGGAAAACCTATTCAGAGTCTTCATTGCTGCTTGTGTCAACCGTACCCTTTTAATTTGTAAAAGATGTTATGAACTAACATTATGCATTTGTTGGCACAATGGTGCAGTGGTAGAGTTGTTGCCTTTTAGCACCAGAGACCCAGGTTCGATCCTGACTACAGGTGCCGTCTGTACAGAGTTTGCACGTTCTCTTTGAAGCTCCACAAACAACTTTGCACTATGGTTAAATTTACAGCTTTGAACTTCTTTTTAAAACACATTAATTTATTGAATAGCGGGGGTTGTAAGACCAGGTCCTTGTGGACCCTACTGGTTACAGCTGCCCAACTGAAACTAATATTATTGATGACTATTCTCTGTTATCTACTAGCTGGTCAATTAATAATTTAATTTGTAATGTCATCTTGGATCCCCTGAGCAATCAGTTTAAATGTTGCATTCGGAAACTGACTGTAAACAATTTAATCAACACAAATCAATTCTGGGACTGATGGAAGTTGCACTATGAGTATAAATGTATAAATAAATGTATACTCATAGTGCGACTTCCATCAGTCCCAGAATTGATTTGCACAATATACTAACAATATAATTGCAAAATATATGGTGGGATTTTGGTTACGTAAAGGAACTTAAATAAAATACATTTCTTGATTAGCGATAAATTGGTTTTCTATTATGTTGATTTATTGCTCATTTAAGCCTGGCTGTTTCTATGAATTCATGCAATACCACGGTGATCTATTCCTTATTTTAGTTTATTTGTCAGTTTTACAATCATCCATTAGTACCTCCTTAAGACTATTCGTCAATGAGGGGAAAATGAACATCATTTTATACACAAACCAGTTGAAGCATGGTAATCACAGGTCCTGTAATGATGCTGTTAAGTGCATGTTTATCAGCTGCAGTTCGATATTCTATTATTGAACAAATACCCCTTTGATCTAAAACATGAAATAATTCTACGTCACCCTGTGCTACAATAACATGATAAGTCTTCATGCGGTGAAGCTTTTGGCAGCAAATAGCTTAATAAGGAAATAGAAGAATTACCCACACAGCTATTTCTCAAATGATGGATGTAGTGGTGCAGCAACAACTGCACTGTCCCTGATTAAGGAGAACTTTGCACGTTGCAAAATTTATAGTTTGTCGCCTTTCTGAAGTGATGCATTATCACATAAATTATTTCCGACTGCATTTTAACATGTATCTCTATTTGAAAATGTTCTTGGAATTTGGTTTAAATACACAGCAGTTTTATGGTGTATTTAGTGAATGAAAAATAATTAAAAGATATTCTGTTCATCTGTAAATTAATTTCTGTGGGATGTTCATTTGCACATAATGTGATCAAGAAATAAAACGCAACTGTTTTGTGCAGAATGAATCCGTCATCTCCAGGCATACACTCAATTCAGTCTGAAGAAGGGTTTCGGCCCAAAACGTTGCCTATTTCCTTCGCCAAATAGATGCTGCTGCATCCGCTGAGTTTCTCCAGCACTTTTGTCTACACTCAATCACCAGGATGAGTTTCCTTTCATTGACTAAACCAAGAGAACTTGGCAAATTGAAGTTAATTAAGCTACATTTAAGAGGGAGCTAGATGTGGCCCTTGTGGCTAAAGGGATCACGGGGTATGGAGAGAAGGCAAGTACAGGATACTAAGTTGGATGATCAGCCATGATCATATTGAATGGCAGTGCAGGCTCGAAGGGCCAAATGGCTTACTCCTGCACCTATTTTCTATGTTAAGGTAGGGTAGTGAATAATAAACTGATGGGGAAAGTTCACATTATGGGACAAAAATATTTGTTTATTCTGGGGGGTATTGTTCTGAGGTTGGTGTGCATAAGGACTGGCATACAAACAGTCCCTCGTGGACCAAAGCTCTTTTATAGCCAGTAACTCTCTTAAAGTGCAGTCGCTATAGTAATATAGGAAATAAGATAGTCAATTTGCACAAAGCAATTCCTGCAAGGGCAATGTGATAATTATCTTTTTTCGTGATTTTGATTGAGGGATAAATATCTGACATAAGACATGCCAGTTACTTGTAACATCCGCAAAAGATCAAGCCAGACCTTGGGTTAATATCCCAATTGAGGGACAACACCTCGAACAGTGTAGCACAGCCTCAGCCCTGCCCCGGAGCATTGAACTCAACCTTCTGATCAATAGATGAAAGTGCATTCACTATGGTGAAAGAGCATTGATGGAAAAATGAGAATATTAATGCTTTCAAATGTGATTACCTCCTATTAAAAAAAAAGAATTGAGTAAGGTAATTACTGGGGGCAGGGCATCATGGGTGTTCTATGTTGCACTTATTGTTACTTTTGATAAATTTGCAAACACAGTTAAATAAAAAATTATATTTATAAAGAAGATATACACAAAATGCTGGAGTAACTCAGTGGGACAGGCAGCATCTGGAGAGAAGGAATGGGTTGACTAATTTCAGTGAAAAATTATAATGGTGAACATGATTAAATTATCTACCATTCAACAAAATTACTGGATGAAGGAAAATGTGCGCTTTGATCTTCAGCGGTCATTCTGAGATACCCAGAATAGTGTCGGGGAATTGGAATGGTAGATAACTCAAGTCTGCCCGTGTTACTTCTAGAGGAATGCTCCCATCGAATTGTCTACTCTCTAGACTTTAGTATTTTTAATTTTCAATCCAAAATCAATTAAATGGAGTGTACACAGATTTGATACGGCAACCAATTGTGGAAGAAAAAAATGTCTAAAGTTAACAGGCAGTGGGAAAGTGTTTGATTTTTCTGGGAAGTTTACAATGGTGGCGATTAGTTTCCAATTAATTTGTTAGTGAATTCAGGATAAACGCCTTTACCCAAGAAATTGCTACACTGTGGAAATGCCCCCCGCAAGGAATAATTGTGATGAAAGGTTGAGATGTTTTTGAAGGGTGCTGGATAGGACAGCAGAGAAACAAGGCAGATGGTGCAACTGTTTGGTAACCCAAGTGAGTTGGGATTGAATCTAACCTCTGATTTTGCCTGTGTGGAGTTGCCATATTCTCCATGGGTGTTCCAGTTACCAAACATCCCAAAGCCATACTGGCTGTCACTGTACATTAACTAGTTACCGTAACTTGCCCTCGGTCTGAGTGGGTGGTCAGTGAAAGGGGCCATGATGTGTGACAATGGGCATGTGTGAGATAATTGCTCATGGAGAACCAAGTAGGGTAATGGGATTGTCGGGATTGCTCCGAGAGACATGACGGGCCAAATCGTTGTCTCCCGTGTCAAGGGTGTGATGGAGGAATGGAAGGTGATGGGAGATAGCAGGGAGCATTGGGGAAAGACGAGTAGAATATGGACAGCATTACAAACTAGCTTTGTTGAACAATCCTTTCTAATGCTGTAGCGTCTGCAGAAATAAATGTAAAATATTTAAACTTGCACTACTTGAAGACAATGTTTCAATCAATCGCCCTTTCATATTTTATTCCTGACCAGGAAATTTACATTTTTCCTACCATCATCTTCTGGTTATTTTTTCTGAAGCAGAACAGATTTAAATGGGACTTTATAGGAGAATGATTGTGAGGATGCAAGTATGTCATTTGAATTCTCTCCCCTGAGATAATTGGTCATTAATTACAGTACGTCCAAGGATGAGGTATAGATTTCTGGACTATTTTTTAGAAATCTAGGATCACGAGGATCCGGTCATGCTCAGGAAAGTGGTTTTAATGCCAAGGTTATGTGAGCCATAATCATATAGAATTGCAGAGCAGTCTGATAGAATCACGAGGTGGCTCTAATAGTTAATTTGTAATTTAAAATGTCAAGGAAGAATCTCGGAGTGTGAAGACATGAATGCAGTTCAACAGAAAATATGGAAGCAAGACTTGGAGTAATGGTGGTCGGCTGAAAATAATTTGTATACACATTGTTAGTTATCTAATGCTGAAACTCCCACCACTGCTCTTTTCTTAAATGTTAGTGGATTAAACATTCACATATCCTGATAGGTTGAGGGTTAAATGAAAGTCATCCATTTCACGTGCAAAACCAGAAAATGCTGGAAATGCGCAGCAGGTAAGGCAGCATCTCTGGAGAAAGAAACAAATCGACAGATGAGGACCGGATGGTGAACACTGAATGAAATGCAGTGAGCTTTTTCCAATTTATTGCAATGCGCACAATGTGAGCTCTTCTACAATAGGACCACATTTAATCTGCGGGTGACCCTGAGCCCCTGGTTGTTGTTCGTCACTTTATTCATTCGTCCCACACTCGCACTGTCTATGGTTTCCTGCAGGCCGATGTCAGATTGAAGAACGGCATTTCATTGAGCATCGAACGGTGCAGCACAATCAGCCCACAATGTTTGTCGAACATGATGCCAACTTAAACTGATCGAGTCTGTCTGTACATGATCCATATCCCACTATTCCCTATACTTCCATGTGCCTATCTAGAAGCCTGTTCAATGCCACTATCGTATCTGCCTCCACCACCACCCCTGGCAATCTCTAAACTAAGATAACCCACTACTCTATGTAAAAAAACAAAGACTTGCCCCGCACGTCTCCATTAAACTTACCGCTCCCACCTTATGCCAATGCCCTCTTGTATTGGACATTTCCACCCTGGGGGAGAAAAGGTTCTGATTGTCTACTGTACCTGTTTTCCCTGCGTGGATAGATTCCAGGCTCAAGATTATTTAGTTCAAACAATTTCAGGTTGTTTCCTGTGTTTCTGAACAATAGTTCTGTAAGTTATAACCCTCTAATATTCCTATCTCATCATTTCTCCACCGATACTACTTGATCTGCAGTGCGTTTCCCGCAGCCCTGACCTGGATTTCATGGTTTTCACATATCATTTTTTTTGTTTTCTGTATCTATAACTGACCACAATCTATCAACCAGAGAGCTTCAGTACGAGGTGCGGCACAGTGGCGCAGCGGTAGAGTAGCTGCATTACCGCAGTAGGGACTCGGGTTCAATCCTGACTACGAGTACTGTCTGTGTGCAGTTTGCATGTTATCCCTGTGACCACTTGGGGTTTCTCTGGATGCTCCAAAGACTCCTGTAGTCCAAAAACATGCAGGTTCGTAGGTTAATTGGCTTCGATAAATTGTCTCTAGTGTGTCGGATAGAGCTAGTTTACGGTTTGATTGTTGGACAACACGGAGGGCCGAAGGGTCTGCTTCCTCGCTGTATACCTAATGTCTAAATAGTTTATCACGGTAACAGCCCTCCCCCCCCCCCCCCCCCCAGTTCTATGGGAGAACTCTTATCTATGTTTCCCCGCTTCTCTGCAAATTAAAAGCAACTTGCTTTCCACCTGAGCAAAACACAAACTGTCCTTGAATGAGTTCAGTGGGAATCTGACCTACTGTTTCAGATGGCTCCAAAGATATCATGGCAATATTTCCTTAAATATCCAGTGGCTACTGAATCTGGCATCTTGCAGTGTGCGCTAACTCAACTGACCTCTCTATTTCTCTATTCAACTGTAATGCGTATTTACTGTATTGGGACTATATATATGGGGACTAAGATGTGAAGTTGCTTTAGAGTGATGTTTTTTCTTGAATAATCTCCAGCTTGTGGCTCTTTGGTCTGATAAATATATATAACCAAGTTGATCCTGACCATTCTCATCCCTTTGGATTTAATACTCTGCTGCTGCTTTAGCTGATCGGATGATAATATGTTTTACAATAATCATTGGGACGCACGAAAAGGATTTCGCTAAGTAGGCTAACACTCTTTAATCTTTGCTTCTAGTAGCTGTTATTATGTGAGGTAATAATCAAATGGACTGAATTAAACTCACACATTGCAGGACTTAGACCACAGCCCACTGCAGAATGTACTGCTGAGATATGGGCTGGAATTAATTTGCCTCGTGAGACCACTTATTTGGTCTTTGGTAATAAATACTTAGTTTAAATAATGCCGGACCTGTATCCAGCTTCTTTCTCGACAGAGAAGGTTTATCAGGTTGTCTTTCTCCAATTGCTGCATAGTTTCCTCTGCTTTATTATGTTGCTTCCTAGTATGCTTAGGTGTTGGAAGCTCAATTATAATTCTAGTAAACTCTATAAAATGAAGGTAGGTGGAACTAGTATAGATGAGCATCTTGGTCTTCTTTAAGCTGGGAGTAGAAGGTTTGCTTTGAAATTGAAGTGGAAGTAAATGCTGTACTCTGCTGTGCTACACTGTACAGGTTCATTGCACTCTTAGGCGCACAGTAGCGTAGCGCTAGAGTTCCTGCCTTACAGCGCCAGAGACCCTGGTTCGATCCTGTCTGGGTGCTGCCCATATGGAGTTTGTACATTCTCCCTGTGACCGTGTGGATTTGCTTCGGGTGCTCTGAGTTCCTCCCACAGATGTACAGATTTGTAGGTCAATTGGTTTTGGTAAAAATTGTAAATTGTCCCTCGGGTGTAGGATGGTGTTGGTGTGCGGGGTGATCACTGGTCGACATGGACTTGGTGGGTCAAAGGGCCTGTTTCCATGCAATATCTCTGAACTCTTTGCTACACAGAGTCCGCTCACCCGCAGGCTACATGGATCAATTGAGGTACTTGTCAAATCAATCATTAGAACTAAATCCATTGTCCATATGGTCTCTTCCTGTTTTCTCACAGTTTTAATCTTGGCTACATCTGACCTTTAAACTCAAGTTCAAGTTCAAGTTCAAGTGAGTTTATTGTCATGTGTCCCTGTATAGGACAATGAAATTCTTGCTTTGCTTAAGCACACAGAAAATAGTAGGCATTTACTACAAAACAGATAAATGTGTCCATATACCATGATATAAATATATACACACATGAATAAATAAACTGATAGTGCAAATAACAGAAAGTGGTTGGTAATAATCAGAGTTTTGTCCGAGCCAGGTTTAATAGCCTGATGGCTGAGGGGAAGTAACTATTCCTGAACCTGGTTGTTGCAGTCTTCAGGCTCCTGTACCTTCTACCTGAAGGTAGCAGGGAGATGAGTGTGTGGCCAGGATGGTGTGGGTCTTTGATGATACTGCCAGCCTTTTTGAGGCAGCGACTGCGATAAATCCCCTCGATGGAAGGAAGGTCAGAGCCGATGATGGACTGGGCAGTGTTTACTACTTTTTGTAGTCTTTTCCTCTCCAGGGCGCTCAAATTGCCGAACCAAGCCACGATGCAACCGGTCAGCATGCTCTCGACTGTGCACCTGTAGAAGTTAGAGAGAGTCTTCCTTGACAATCCGACTCTCCGTAATCTTCTCAGAAAGTAGAGGCGCTGATGTGCTTTTTTGATGATTGCATTAGTGTTCTCGGACCAGGAAAGATCTTCAGAGATGTGCACGCCCAGGAATTTGAAGCTCTTGACCCTTTCAACCATCGACCCGTTGATATAAATGGGGCTGTGGGTCCCCCTCCTACTCCTTCCAAAGTCCACAATCAGTTCCTTGGTTTTGCTGGTGTTGAGGGCCAGGTTATTGCGCTGGCACCATATGGACAGTTGCTCGATCTCTCTTCTGTACTCTGACTCATCTCCATCAGTGATACGCCCCACAATAGTGGTGTCGTCAGCGAACTTGATGATGGAGTTCGCACTGTGGTTCGCTACGCAGTCATGGGTATAGAGTGAGTACAGCAGGGGGCTGAGCACGCAGCCTTGAGGTGCTCCCGTGCTGATTGTTATTGAGGCTGACACATTTCCACCAATACGAACAGACTGTGGTCTGTGGACGAGGAAGTCAAGGATCCAGTTGCAGAGGGATGCGCAGAGACCCAGTTCTGCGAGTTTGGTAACCAGTTTGGAGGGGATGATTGTGTTAAATGCCGAGCTGTAATCAATGAATAACAGCCTGACATATGAGTTTTTGTTGTCCAAGTTTTGTTGAACCAACTGTGTGGTTCAATGGCTCTGTGGAATGTCCCCCTCTGCTCTGCTTCTCCAATAACTGCAGTCAGTACCTCACTGACCATACGGCACACTTGGCTTCACCAACACCAATACTTTGAAAGTAAAGTTCACTTAGACAAGTTCAATTTCAGGAAGGAGCTTTGTAATCGTTTATATTAAGTCGAATAAAACTTTTCCCAGAAGCAACTAATCCAAATATTTCTTTTTGTCTTTCACAACGGGGCCTCCTCAGAGATTTAACAGCTTAACATTTTGATGACTTTCATGTTCCTTTTTTTGCGCATTATGAAGGATTATAAATTATTCTCAGATCATCCAGCCTTTCCAAGTGAAAGGGTGACAGCACATGACCACTGGTGCATACGTGGCATTGTTTTTCTTCAATAGCCCCATCAAATCTTTATCTAAGGTTATTCCCATCAGTGCCTGAACCCTGTGTAAATGATGAACGATAAATTAATATAAAAAGGATTTATGAGGCAGATGAAAACGTCCAATCTGTAGACGCAGGCCATGTTCCTTGCTGTCTGTCCTCTGAGTGTTGTTTTATTAAATGAAACCAAGTAAAAAAATGGTTCCCAAAATTAAATAAATCCTTCACCTTTTATGTGAAACTGAGCAATGTCAAAGGACTTTTATAGTATGTGCCCTTGGATGTGGTGTTCGTAATGATGCCATCTGTCTCCCTTTGAATTGTTAATAAAGAGCCCATTGTGCACTTAGTCATTCTCTCCAAGGCTGCTCTGCTCGGCACTGTTCCTCTCTGATTTCAACCCACCTCATAAGGTTATATCCCAATCTTTTGTGTGGTGTTGGAATTTTTTTTAACTTGTTTGTTTTACTTTCGATGTAGCTATCTGCAAAGCAACACTCTGAAGGCTTTTGGGGTATTCAAATTAACATTATAATGTTTTTTAGGAATTTTCTTTTAAGGGCAAAGGACAAGGCTTGTTTATGTTTTATTACCCTCTCTTAGGCATCTGTTGAGCGAGCGTATTTAGTAATTTCCAAGCATTGAAATCAGAATGCAACTAGCAGGGAAACGAAGGTGGCGAGGAGGAATCGTGCCGGTATGTTCCTGTTAGATCAGAGCGGAGATTAGTGTACACATTTCAAGCAATGGTTGTGGCATTTTTTTGTGATGGTGAACAGTAATTTCAGGAGTCTATACGACAAGTTAAATGTAGCAGATTGAAGTTGGGTCTGCTGCTCTTAAAGGAGAGGTGCTCTAGCAAGCATAATCATTGCAGTTCATGCTGCAACAATGCTAACAAGCCATGAATGAATGTATTTATGGTTTTATCAGTGACGAGCCTGGTCAAAACACATGGATGGACGATTCAGACTGGGTTCTGGTATTTGGTCACTACTCTTGGCCTGGAGCAGAGGAATCCCATCCCTAGTTTAGTTTAGTTTAGAGATACAGTGTGGAATCAGACCCTTTGGCCCACGGAGTCCACGCAGACCATCGATCACCCGTTCACACTAGTTCTGTTACCCCACTTTTGGCATCCACCTCCTGCACACTTGGGGCAATTTACAGCGGGCAATTAATCTACAAACCCGTATGTCTTTGGGATTTTGAGGAAACCGGAGCACCCGGAGGAAGCCCACGTAGCCACAGGGAGAACTGACAAACTCCATACAGACAGCACCCGAGGTTAGGGTTGAACCCGGTCTCCGGCGCTGTGAAGCAGCAGCAGCACTACCAGCTATGCCACAGTGTCGCCATGGTTGGGAACCGTGCTCTCAGTCTGAAGTCTGCTTGTGTGCAGTTATGTCAACTAGTTGTGAGTTTTCATTGTCTGTGAAATATTGAATGGAGAACATTTGGGGGGGGGGGGGGGGGGGGAGGTGGAGAGGCCGTGCCTGGGATTAGGGGTTTAGGAGGGGGGGGGGGGCTGTACCTGTGGGAGTGGTGTCCCGGGGGACACTGGCACAAGGTGCACGAGAGAAAATCGTGGAGTATTTATTTCACTTCCTTTCAGTCAGAAAACCTAATTGTGAATAGTCGTGATTTCAAAATCTGTGCAATCACAATAATTGTTTCTATATCAATGTTTGACTGCTTCTGAAATATTAATATCACTAGATTATTATTGCCAGAAATCATCCATATGCCATCCTTTTTATGATTTTGAGAGCCGAGGGGCAAAACCATGTCTCTGTGCAGCAGTGCTCGTGATATGAAAGGTAAAGCAGTCTGGAACCAACATTATGTTCGCTGCAGGGAATGAAACCTGCACTTCTAACTGGACTGTAAACTAACCTGTCTGCGCCCAGTGTGAGACACTCTGATGCCTTTTAACGTGACCACAGGCAATCACTGATCAGATTACTCGTAGAAAACTGGCATTTCTGGATCATAATCGAGTTCTCTGCAGATCTGGAAAGGACATAGAGAATGTACTGAGGACAATGGCTCTGATACTCTGAGAGATATTTCACTGCGATTGTAACTCGGGTATTAGATTGTGTCAAGAATTACCATTTGAATGCACAAGTTTAATTGAATAGAACAACATGGGTCTGAATGAAGCAAAGCAGAAAATGAGTAAAACCCTTTCTAATGAACTGAAGGAATAATGGGGCTGGGTCTCTGATCTGAATGTTTGCTGGATTTATTTAAGCTGACTTAAGGACCTGTCCCACTATGGCGTCATTTGTGCGTTACGCAGGTGGCGCGCGAGGATTTTGAGAATCCCAAAATCCTGGGGCACCGCGCGTTACGGCCTACACCACCACGCGCCATGCGCGCGTAATGCACGGCATGCGCGCGTCGTGACGCGTAAATGATGTAGTGTAAATGACTCGCAAATGACGCCCAAGTGAGTCAGCCCTTAACTGACTGGCTGTCTGCCCTCCACAGCCCCCAACCTTATCGTACCCCAGCACTGCAGGGCCTGGTTTTACCTTCTCCCCAAAATCCATAAACGGAACTGCCCTGGATGAGTCTCGACCCGAAACGTCACCTATCCCTTTTCTCCAGAGGTGCTGCCTGACCCACTGAGTTACTCCAGCATTTTGTGTCTCTCTCTTCCTGAAATCACTCGGCAGTTAATAGTTTGGACAATCAGAAAACCCACACTCTCGCCATGATGTTGGGCTTACTACAGCCATGAGGCAACAAACATCTCACACAGTACAAGCAATAGACATCATCTTAAGTCTATTGTGCCTTCTACTTTTTATTTATAAAGCCTCAAAAGCGCATGAAGTGAATGTTCACTATTTGCAGTTGGAATCAGAGTAGTTGCAAGCTATGGAGTATAAGAGACAAGGACTTTAAGACTTTTGCCTTCCATCACAGTGAGGAGGTGCCTGGTAGACTCACTGTGGTGGATGTTAAATCTGTGTTTATTGTGTGTTTTGTTACTCTATTCTATGTTATGACTGCAAGGCACGAAATTTCGTTCAGACTGAAAAGTCTGAATGACAATAAAGGAATGCAATACAATACAATACTTTCTGGCTTGTGTCAGTCCATAAGTGCAGAATGCACAAATAAAAACTGGGATATTGAACAGATGTTTTGCCCAGGATCCTTGCCCACACTGTGCTGCACAATCTACAGGCCATTCTCACTAGTGCGCCCTGTAATGTCAAAATGGAACTAATTATCCAGAAATGATTAGCATCCATCGGCACAGTTTTGTGTACATTGCTCGCCCTAACAAATATGCAATGCACAACTTTTTAGGGAGAGTTTATTTAAATGTAATTTTGACAATGTAAACCTCTTTACGATTTTCAAACCAAAATCAAGCTCTTTCAATCGGATGCCATCATCGGCGAGGTGCATCAGAATCTTTCCATATTGATAACCCCAGTACTGAAGGTCTATACCTCCATCTCATTCAATTTGGCTGTGAATACCACTACGGTGTTGGAATCATCGACTGCTGTGGCTGCTCAGGCATCGAATGATAACATTGGGAAAACTCACAATCGTGCCGGCTGACAGCATTTCTGAATTGGATTGCCCCTTCTCCAGAGTCTAAGTGATGCTGTGGATATCAAGGTGTTCCTCTCTGGGACTCGTACTCTTGGTTGGAATTTTGGTTTCTTCAGCAATGGCTTGTCACGAGTGGAACACTGCACATCCTGTGAACTGGGGCAAGGCTGAGGAGGAATTTCTCCTGCCACAGTCTACTGTATAATGCTGCCAACAGTCTGAGGTCGTCCATACCTGAAACAAGCTTTCAAAGGAAATGATAGAAGCAGATACAATTACTACTTTTAAAAGATTTAATATCAATGGCCCTTGTCAATTAAGCACTGCTGAGTGAAATTCTTTCTACACAGCTCGCACATGCACGAGTCACCATATTTTGGTGAAATGTGAGAAGTACATTAGTAAGAAGAAGGGTCTCAATCTGAAAAGTCACCTATCCATGTTCTCCAGAGATGCTGCCTGTTGGGTCACTCCAGCACTTATTCTTATTGTAAATCAGCATCTGCAGCCCCTTGTATCAAAATTAATACTGAGAAATGTTTACACAAACTGTGTTATATCTTCAGAGTGTTATTAAAATTGGTTAATAATTTTTAACAGTTTATCAAAGGGGTCAAGTCCAAATGCACTGTCAAAGAGTCTTGGCTTAGAGTCATAGAGTGATACAGTGTGGAAACAGGCCCTTCGGCCCGACTGGCCAACATGTCCCAGCTACACTAGTCCGTGCTTGGTTCATATCCCTCCAAACCTGTCCTATCCATGTACCTGTCTAACGGCTTCTTAAATGTTAGAATAGTAATCTATGGGATAGTCTTCTATGATAGACATTTTTTATGTTATTGACAGACTTTTTTCCAGGAGCACTGTATTCCCTGATGGGTGAATATCATTGTTGGAGTTATCATGTATATATACACTTTGAGTCAAGCAGAGATCTCTCCGGCTCGTCTATTTTGACTTCTCCTGCTGCTGCAATGTTTACACAGTGCTGTTTTCCTCTAATCCTGAGACTTCTCCCACAAGACATATTTATGACACAGGAGAAGGCCATTTAGCCTATATGTCTGTGATAGTTAAAAAAGAGCTACGTGACCTAATGGTACCTTTGAGCAGTCATCTGTATCTCCACAGACCAAGACTCTTAAACTGCATAGCCAAATATACTTTAAATGCAATGCTGTTTTTTCCTACAGACACATTTTCAGGCAAAGTCTTATGAACCACTGGATGAATGTTTTTTTCACAACCCCCCCCCCCCCCCCCCCTCTCTAATCCTTATACAATGACTTCAGATATGTGGCCCCTGATTTCTCAGCATCTCTCTGCACCAATAACATTGAAAGCCAATGCCTGGTTATGCAAGCAATGTTGGTCAGGTTGACATTTGGATTACAAGACTAACAGAAGTTATCTTAACATTAAACTCAATGTCTGTGGGTTAGATTTAAAAAATGCAGGCTGACATTCCGAGTTCCTGCTGGCCTGGTTCCGATGCACACAGCCCGCTATGAATTCCTTTACGTGGCAAAGGGGGGAACAAAATGCTCAACGTTTGGGATTGTCTTTGAAGATGTTTGAAGTGAGACCAATTGCAAGATGCTTGTTTAGTTAATACAAGGCTGCATACTGAAGTGGGGGTGGGAAGGGTTTGCACAGTGCAGGCCCCAACAAAAGGGCAGCATTGTTGGTGACACTCGATGGCTCCTTCTTTCCCTCTCAGTGTAAAACTGACAACAATAAAAGGGAATGGGAATTTTTTCATTACAAAATCATTAATTTATACATTACAAAAAATTACAAATAAACTAATGTTTACCTTGAAGCATTGAGACACTTTCAGCATTGGATGTGTTTGGGGAAAGGACAGCGACAGATGCGAATGAACAAAATTAAGTGTCGGAGGATTGAGATCTGGGCTGACACTTGGGGATTGAAAAGTGGGTATGTTTGTAGTTAACATGAATTAGTTTATTTAGCATGTGAGGATTGACTTGGGTTAATATCCACTCTTCAACACATCTTCTTCATATATGACAGATATATTTATGTGGCGGAGATGTATGGGTGGTCTTGTTGGGGTGAATTTATCATTGGACTCTTTGGGATGATGGGATGAGATGTACGAGTGGTTATATTTGGAATAGTGAAGGTAGGATTGCAAGAGAGGATGAGTTTCGGTGAGCTGAGAGCATATAGAAGTTTAATATAAGAATAAAACGACAAAGTGCTGGAGTAACTCAGCGGGTACAGACAGCACAGCATCTCTGGAGAACATGGATAGGTGAAGTTTTGGGTCAGATTGATTGTAGTGAAGGGGTGGGGCAGAAAGTTGTTTGAGTGGTGGGAGTGGGGCAAAGTCTCGCAGATGTGTAAGAGGGAACTGCAGACGTTTCGGGTCGAGACCCTTCTTCAGACTGGTTAGGGATAAGGGAAACGAGAGATATAGACTGATGTGGAGAGATAAAGAACAATGAATGAAAGATATGCAAAAAAGTAACGATGATAAAAGAAACAGGCCATTTAGCTGTTTGTTGGGTGAAAACGAGATGCTAGTGGGCCTTGAGTGGGAGAGGGATAGAGAGAGAGAGAGAGAGAGAGAGAGAGAGAGAAGGAATGCCTGTGTTACTTGAAGTTAGAGAAATCAATATTCATACCACTGGGCTGTTAGCTGCCCAAGTGAAATATACGATGCTGTTCCTCCAATTTGTGTTTAGCCTCACTCTGATAATGGAGACATAAGACAGAAAGGTCTGTGTAGGAATGGGAAGGAGAATTAAAGTGTCCAGCAAGCAGGAGATCAGGTAGGTTCAGGCGGGCTGAGCGAAGGTGTTCCGTGAAACGATCGCCCAGTCTGCGTTTGGCCTCGCCGATGTATAGGAGTCCACATCTTGAACAAAGGATACAGTAGATGAGGTTGGGGGAGGTGCAAGTGAACCTCTGCCTCACCTGAAAGGACTGTCGGGGTACCTGGACAGTATCGAGGGAGGGGGTATAGGGACAGGTGTTGCATCTTCTGCAGATGATAGGTGGATATATGTGAAGAGGGTATTTGACTGGCTGATGGTTGGACAAAGGCGAAAGATGAAAGGGCAAAGTGTGAGATAAGGATAGAAGAGCCATGAAATGTGAAATCGAGGTAGGGATACAAGGGGAAGGGGAGAAATGGATGTACATCCAGGTAGGGCACAGGAAAGAGAGGGAAAAAACAGGGGGGGGGGGGGGGCGGAGAGTTGGAATTGTAGGTTGGTTACCGAAGATTGGAGAATTCAATGTATATACCTAAGATAGACACAAAAAGCTGGAGTTACTCAGCGAGACAGGTACCAGGGCTGGAGAGAAGGAATGGGTAACGTTTCAGGTCAAGACCCTTCTTCAGATGTATATACCATTGGGTTGTAAGCTACCCCAAGGTGCTGTTTCTCCTATTTGCGTGTGTCCTCATTCTGGCAATGGAGGAGGCCCAGAGGTAGAAGAGCTCAACAATATGTCAGGTGCAAATTCCAAGGACAAGAACTGAGATTGGATGAGGGAAGTGGTTGAAGTGGGTGAGGGGATAACAAAAATCACCATTCCCTTCACAGTTAATGTCCAATAAAATCCAAGTTAACAAATTGTGGGTTTTCTCCGAGTTCTTTGGTTTCCTCCCACATTCCAAAGACGAACAGGCATGTAGGTTAATTGGCTTGATGTAAGTGTAAATTGTCCCTAGTGTGTGTAGGATAGGATGGTGTTAATGTGCGGGGATCGCTGGTCGGCGTGGACTCGGTGTGCCAAAGTGCCTGTTTCCACACTGATCCTAAAAAAAAACTTAATGGCTTAATTGGGATATGAAAAATAAGCCGTCAGAGCAAGTAATATCCAACGTCAAAAATCAATGCAATCCCAAAAACCTACTATAGGCCAACAAATTCCTCTTTGCATTTTATCACATATGAAATGAATCTTGTAAGGTTTATTGTGGATTGGGAGATGGAATAGAATATTGATTTTATGCAGTGTGTGTTAATATATTGCCTCATGGGATCCTAAATGGTACTTTGGCTGACTAAAGAAATATTGTGAACAAAGTCACTACTGCATCAGACATGGCGTGATTGGACATCCATCTGATCTGATTCTTATTGGATGCATATGACTCTTGAATCCTTATAAACCAGCAATTTCAATCAGAAAACTTTTGGATATTCTCATTACAAAGATCCATATTTCATAAACCTTTCTTCATTATTCAGATGTAAAATGTAGGAGCATGCCTGCTCAGTGCTGATTTAGTATTTCAGAGAAATGTATAATATTTGAAAGGTTGGCAGGACAATTTAAATCAAACTTGCTCTCCATAAGTCGCAGGGATGAGCGGTTAAAATTGCAAAATTGCCTGGATCACATCAATATTGAATTTCACAACCAAAGTGAAAAAGCTGAGTGGTTAAATTATGGATGCAACATGCCAACAGATTATACCATTGATCCATCGTAGACTGTTCAGGTCCAATCTTGACAGCTTAGAATAATGCATATGTCACACAAAATTTCAATTATACATTCATTGTTGTCACCTCCTCAAGCAATGAGTTGGAGTCTATGGGGGAAGGAGGTCAGTAGTGTTTCTCCCCCCCCCCACCACCCTCCCCATGCCTTCTTCCGAATAAGGACCACCTACAGCAACAACACAGAGCAGCCAGAATTCCCAATTGAATCGAACTTGGTGGTTATACTGCTTTAGGTTAAGGAGACTACCTCTTCTTCTTTCGTGTGGCGTGCACAGCCTAAAGTTGTTGGACAACTTGTTCTATTTGATCATCCGTTTGTTCACGTCGAATTGATTGCATTAGTCAAAACAGAGTAGACCACGTGAAGGTTGCAATCTTCCACCCCAGGTTAAGAAGACTGATCTTACACACTGAATGTATACATATTCATCTGCAATATTCTGAAAAAAAAGTTCTGATTTTACTGGGAGAAGTTGCTTTTATTTGTTTCTTTAAATAGAATGCTCCTTGAGTGAACTGACATTTGTTTGGAGTCATGTGTGCATTGCTTGTATTTGCATCATTGACTGTTAGCTTACACAGATCACTTGCAAAGGCAGCAAAGAAAACGGAGGAAAATCTCTGTAACAAGGAGGCTCGGTTGTTGTGAAAACTTCAAACCCAAACTTGGTGGAACATCAAAGCCAAGGATGTCGCTTTTTAATGTGTGTGTGACAGTTTGGGTTGGCTGGTTGTGCGTGCATGAGCTAATGTAGTGGATGACAGCACTGGTTTATGGAGAAATTATTGATGGGTAGTGTGCCACATATTACTATTGATAAGATGGCTGCTTTTACAATAGGTTGTCCAATCTGGTCACTGTTGTGTAAAAGCCAGAAATAACTGACTCAGCTTTGAAAAAAAGGTATTTTCCATAAAGCCAATTACATGACTGCACTGAAATGACATAAGAAATATGCACTAATTGTCAGGATTGATCATAAGTAATTTTGTGTGGAAGGTTACATCTCGAGTACAGATGAGTCATTGGTAACACAGCCTGTTTAACAAACCATGATATCACAGGTCTTGGCTGCATTGTATAATTCAACAGCTGATATTTTGAATCCTCAAATAGTCGTGAGTAATGGTGCTAACATTTCTGGTGCTGCATCTTGATGGCCTGCATGTTGAAAAGGGTACCGCTTGAATTCCAGGCCAAGGCAGCTTTGATATTACTTACTGTTTGTCCTTTAACGATACACATTGTCTCCTCGGCTGTAAGTCTCAGTGGTAGCTCTATCTTGACCTAAATACTGTGAGACATAGCAAACTTAGCAGAGGATGTTTCAGGACGACATGTAATTCTTGTGTGTACTCTTCTTATATGTTGACCTTTCAAAGTGCTTTTTGAACTATAGATTATAGTTCATCCAAAAGATATCAGTGCAGCATCTTGCAGTGCTGCGGTGGCGTGTCGCCAAGATACCTTTTAATAACATTTCGTGGACTTGGATTTGAATTGTTGGACTCGGAAGCAAGTGTTTTATCATTGAGCCATGACAGGGGAAGGCAGGTTGTATGATACGATACGATAGAACGTTATCATATAGGCGCTGGCCAGGCTGCATTTGGAATATTATGAGCAATTTTGGGCACCATGTCTGAGGAAGGATGTATTGGCTTTGGAGAGGGCCCAGAGGAGGTTTACAAGAATGCTCCCAGGAATGAGTAGGTTAACATACAGTATGATGAGTGTTTGATGGCACTGGGCCTGTACTCGCTGCAGTTTAGAAGAACGAGGGGGGGGGGGGGGGGGCCTCATTCTATAATGTTAAAATCTATAATGGTCTTATAATGGAGACATTGAGTAGACATTGAATAATTGATTAGGTATGGCAATTTTGTAAGATTACTCTACTCGGGTCAAATTGCAAATTAACACAAATAGATGCTGAAATTCCTGGCAGGTGTGGAGGTCAATAAAGCAAGTGCAAAACCAAACTAATGCATATGAATGTTGATGATCTGGAATGGAAATAGAAAATATTGGAATTGCTTAGCAAGTCAAGCATCATCTATGGAGAGAGAAATAATGAATATTCCAATTTAATAGCCTTTATCGGAATGGGAACAGTGTTTTAAAATAAATGGTTTAAGTGAGGAGCGAAAAGAAAGTGAAAGGTGAAAGACAGGACGGAATGCAAGAGAAATTATAGGATAAAATTAATGATAATGCGAAACAAGATAGGTTGGTAATGGAATAAAAAGGATCAGTCTCGTGCAGATGCAAAGGGGCATGGATGCTGTCTTTGTGGAGTTTGCATGTTCTCCCTGTGACTGTGTGGGTATCCTCTGGGTATCCCTATTCCCTCACACATCCCAAAGATGGGTGCGTTTGTAGCTTAATTAGCCTCTGTAAATTGCCCCTTGTAATGTGGTAAGTGGGATAACATAAGAACTAGCGCGAACGAGTGATCGATAGTCAGTTAGGATTTGGTGGGCCAAAGGGCCTGGTTCCATACTGTTGCCCTAAATAAAACTAAACTAAATGGATCCTGTCACTCTATATTTCTATATGTTGCTCAATTTAATTTCTATGAAAAATAAGACATCATTCAAAATCATGGACTGACGAGGTCTGCAAAGACTATGATTTTTGGACACGTGCAGTTATGAGCAATAGTGCCATATTCTTTGACCCGACAGAGTCTAGGCTTCTGGACTCAACACCAATAATTTCAGGTGAGAGCTCTGCTAGTTTTTATTTTAATGATGTTCTCTGGAAAAGCTCAAAAATAAATTTGTGCAAGCTGCTGAGTTCTGTTTCTTTTTAAATGGAAAATAGGTAGGCTTTAGATAATTGATTTTTTTAGCAGAGCATTTGACTAAAACTAACACCAACAAATGTGCATGGTACAATTGAATTAAAAAAATATATATTGGAAGTTAAATAAACTAATTGTTGAAGCATACTTGTTTGGATATTATATGGATATTATATGGACATTATTCTATTTGACAGATTTATATCCAATTCATGCAAAAACACATAAAAATTGGACCTTTAATGTAGGTCACATAGCTATTCACTCTGTCTATTGGGACAGGTCTATATACTGTCAAGCATGAGACAAAATAAATTACTGTATTAGAGCCCAAGTGGATATGGGTAATAGTTCAGAACAACCTGATCTTCCTGCTCACCCAACCATGTGCACTTCACTCAGCCTCCCACTGCCCTGGCATTGCCCTTGGACAGCAAGTACAACCAAGCAGAGCTTGGCCCAGCACAGTCCAGTAGGTCACAACACAACCCAGTAGAGCTCAGCCTGTTCCAACAGAGGCTGGCCAAGCACAGTCCAGTAGATCATAACACAACCCAGCACAGCTCCACCTGTTACAACAGAGCCCGGCCCAGCAGTGCTCAGATCGGCCCAGGATGTTCCAGCAGAGCCCACGCCAGCACAGCACAACCCAGCTGAGCTCAGCCTAGCCGAGCACAGTCCAGCACAACTCAGCTGAGTCCAGCAGAGCCCAGTACCACCCATCTGAGCTGAGTCCAGCACAACCCAGCTGAGCTGAGTCCAGCAGAGCCCAGCACAACCCATCTGAGCTAAGTCCAGCAGAGCCCAGTACAACCCATCTGAGCTGAGTCCAGCACAACCCAGCTGAGCTGAGTCCAGCAGAGCCCAGCACAACCCATCTGAGCTAAGTCAAGCAGAGCCCAGTACAACCCATCTGAGCTGAGTCCAGCACAACCCAGCTGAGCTAAGTCCAGCAGAGCCCAATATAACCCACCTGAGCCGAGTCCAGCAGAGCCCAGCACAACCCATCTGAGCTGAGTCCAGCAGAGCCCAATACAACCCATCTGAGCTGAGTCCAGCACAACCCAGCTGAGCTAAGGCAGGTGAGCTAAGTCCAGCAGAGCCCAGCTGAGCTCAACACAGTCCAGCAGGGTCCTGCCTTCAGTTCAGGTGCGCCTCTGCACCTCGTGGCGCGCGTCGTGCACGCGGATGGGGGGGTGTGTGTGTGTGTGTGAGTGCGAGAGCGCGCGGCGGCGGCGGGAGCGCGCTTGGTGCTGGCGGCGCGTGCCCGCCCTCACACGCACAAGATGGCGATGGGTGATGGAGGGAGGGCCGGCGCTGCCCGCGGTACCTGCTGACGCCTCGGCCGCCGCCCCCGCCCGAGTACATGGCGCTCGGACAGCTGTGCTGGCACTGCCTGCTCGCCGGCGCCCTCGCCCTCGCCCTGCTGCTGCTGGCGGCCCCAGGTGAGCGGGGGGGGGACGGGAGGGTGGTCGGTGCCCGGTGCCCTCTCCTCACCCCCCCCTCCCACCACCACCTTCTCACGACCCCCCTCTTCCTCGGACAGCTCCCCGTCCGCTCCACCCGGACCGGACTCTCTCCTCCCCACGCTGCCCCTCTCCCCTCCCCGGACCCGGTTGCCTGAGGTTGTGGGGTGAGGGTCCCGGCCCCGGACAGACCACCCGCGAGGGCCCGCCACCCAAGCGCTGGTGTTTTGGTTGCGGAGTAAGGCAGGTGGAGGTTGTGTGGGTTGGAGCGGCCCCCGGGGGGTGAGGGCGTGGGTTGATGCCGGGTATTGGGGAGTGGGTTACTGATGTCGGGTGTTGGGGGGACGATGGAGACCCCGGGGGTGAGGGGAACATTATTCGCACCTGGCCTCACAGTGCAACTAATGCAACATGTAATCATGCGTGAGTCTGAAGAAGGGTCTCGACCCGAAACGTCGCCCATTCCTTCTCTCCGGAGATGCTGCCTGTCCCGCTGAGTTCCTCCAGCGTTTTGTGTCTATCTTCGGTTTAAACCAGCATCTGCAGTTCCCTCGTACACATGTAATCATGCAACTGGATCCTGGCGAAAGCCCGTCATTTAAACAGCGCCTTTCACGTCCCTCACCGGCGAAGTAGTTGCAATGTCGGGAAAAAAGCGGCATGTCGTTTGCGCACTGCAAGCTCCCACCCCACAGGTGGCACTTTGATTGTGGTCAACATTGGGAGAGAGTGGCAGAAGAGGATGAAACTTTGCAATAATGGGATCAGAGATTGAAGGAGGGGTCGTTTCTGTGTTGGTAAATTGAGTAGTTCGGGAGATTTGGCTGGAATTTAAGAAGAGGGTAGGGAGGGAGAAAAATTCTGGGCTGATGGAGAGAAGTTTGGGAGATAGGGGGTTTGTGAGATCCATGAGTTTGGAATGGGGTTGGCAGCGTATAGGGCAGTGTGTCATGAGGGGGTATTGGATCTGGGCAGATTGAGATGTGCTGTAGTGTGGATCAGTTACAATGAGAGTGCATACAGGATCAGAGCAGGTATGGGTTGGGGGGATTAATTGGGGCTGAAATAGGGTGATGATAACGTGGACTGGATCAAGTGAAAAGAGCTGCAGGGAGATTGGGTGTGAGCGAAAGAAAGATAACAAAAGGTTAATGCTGCAAATGAGTGAAAAAACAGTTGAAGCAAGCCTGAATGCTTGTGGTGATTAGATTGAGATAATGAAAGCTGAGCAAATAATGTGGTGTTAGGAGGGATCGTTAGATGATGATGGAAGAAAATTGCGTAATACAAATAAAATAAAGGGAAACGTGGGAAAATACTTAGCAGGAAATCGGTTGCTTGATCTACTTTACCTTAACAAGATTATATTGTTGAAAAAGATTATGTTGTCGAGTTTCGGAGTTTGCATTAGCATTACTGCCAAAGGGTAAGCTTTAATCTCAATTGTACGACTAAAATTAATGTAATGGGACCAGTTGAAAAAAAGTTGAAGCTAGCCTGTCAAAATATGTCCTTCATTCAAATCCACTTGCAGTGTAACAACATAAATTCTTAAGCAGCCTGAGAGTTGGGGGTCGGAGAGTTGTTTGTTTTGTTTATCGGCAGAGGGCCACATAACACAAATTCATAACACGGAATCATTCCACACTCTGATTTATAACAAGAATGGAATTAATAAGCTGGTCCTATTTTGTTCACATTTCCACTTAAGCAACAAAATCCTCACAAAGCGGTGAACTCCGTAATAGCAAAGATCCTTGTAAGGAGGAAAAAATGTAAATCGTCTAGATCCCCATTCTATTTTTTGTTTTGCTGCTGCTGCTTGGGTTGAGGAGGTCTTGTGGGCCTCCAGGAGGGTAAACAAGCATGCTTTGTGACTTGGATTCACTTTGCTTCCCAGACTGGAGCAGGTATTTTCTAACGGTTATTTTGTTTGGAAATTTAGATGTGTCGGCAAATGCTAGTCAGGTCATCGGTGGACCCTCCTTTGTTTTTCTAGAATAAATTCCTAGCCCCTTTCATAATAGTTGTCACGTGTGTCCATGCCTTAAGGCTCTGTCTGTTCACTGCAGTCACAGCTTGTGACAACCAGTTATGTTGGTTTGTTGTACCCATCTTTATACTTTTCATTTTAATGTTTAGTAATAAATACAATACTTGTTGAAATATTTTCACAAACTCCCAGAAGAGTATTGTCACACAGTATAACATATTTATTTCTTCATGACTTCTGTGAAGTACTCTGCCAAGTTTTTGTGAAACATTTTGATAACTTCAGGAATCCACTCACATAAAAAAAAGAAATACCGTTTGTTGTTAGGAGACATGAAATAACTTCTAAAAAGTGTGATGTATATTTGCAAAACCATTCTAGCCAGAAAAGTGTCTAGAGTATATGTGCAGGTCTTTTTATTTTTCAAAGCAAATATCAATACAGTAACACACTGTGGTCGTATCACTCCAAGAACAATAAGGATTAATACCCAAACTATGGTAAACATTTGAATTTATACTTGTAGCAAATACATATGGGATGGTTACTTGAAAAAGGAATCAACAGTATAACTGTGCAAACTGTGGAGGACATAGGGCATGAAGTTGTGTCACCTATAAAGCAAAAGCAAGTGAAATACAAGAGGGGACTGAAATGGACATGAGCACAGTTGTCACAAAATAATCATACAAACATATTCTACAAATGGTAAACTATATTGAAACATTTCAGACTCTTAAAGGTGATCTGGAAAGGGAGCAGCATGCTTTGCTGGGAATGATAATATACTGTTAAGCTAATCCACTGGCCTCCAAAGATCACTAAGCTCCAGGTCTCATTATTGTTTTTGTCCAAATTTAAATTAAACAATTCCCTAAGTAAGATGAGAGTAGTTGCTGTCAACGGCAGCAATGTTGAACAATGTTAATGTGGAACTTAAGTTGAAGTAGGAATTTTTCTATTGGCTGAAATCATAGCCTGCAGAAAGGAAAGATATTTGTTGGAGGCAATTAGCTTGGCTGCAGGGGTAACTCAGTGTCCTGGACCTAACAGCCTGCAGGTGCTTCAGCGAATTTGCCTTCATTATAAAGTTAGCAGTGTAACTAACTGTTTGCTGGTGATTCCACAATGTTCAGCTCCATTCTAATTCCCTAGGTAGAGAGGCAGTGCTGCCTGCATGCAGTGAGTTCTAGATAATACTTGGATTTGGTCTGATAAGTGGTGAGAAACATTTGTGCAACACAAATCCCACACAGTGACCATTTCCAACAACTTAATCATATCTCCTTGATATGATTAAGCTTTATTGTGCCCTCCAACATTAGCAACACGAGGAAAAGTGTGGTGGGGAGTTGTCGTCATTGACCAAAAACTCTTAATGTCCTCAGGCATCCGTTAACAGCAAAGACAGTTAAACATTTTAATGAATGATGTTCTGTAAGGAATGGCTTTCTCTTGATTCCTCAAACCTCTGTGCCATCCATGTCAGGAGAATGATGTGTTCACCTATCTGGACATGTAGGGCTCTAGTACTGAAGATGCTTCATACTATTCAGAATGAATAACTTCCTCAGTTGTCTCTGAATCCACTTAACTATTTAAAAAAAAACCATGGCTCTGTGTTACGCAGTACGCAGAATGCACTGCAGCAAGTCAACTGACTTCTAACGACACGGTCTATTAAAGTTGGAAAGTAAAGCAAGTTCACTATTATTTCCACTAGGTTTTTTTTGGAATCACAGCTCACCCGATTGATTTTTTATCATTGCTTCTGTGTCAGAATCCTGTGTAATAGCTTAATGGGGGTAACTTCATCAACATTATTGGACTGGTTCAACAGTCACCACCACCTCTATCACCACTTCAATTGCACCTTGTGGTTATGTGATAAATGCTAGAATTGTACCTAGCTTTACAATCTTTAAAATCTGTTTGTGTGAAGGTCTCCTATTACAGCAGAAAACATGAGGAAAATAGAAATGGATAGCACCTAAAAGGAGAAAATAGTTTTTACCAGATATTAGCAATCATAATTATGAGAGAAATGTTGATAAGATTACAAAGCTACAGATGATCCCTGAACAGCTAAAATTGAGGTTTTCAAGATGTGAAGTTTCATGGGTCATATGGAGAAAGTCGATTCCTCTGAGGAATGGATTCACGTTTATAAACTGATGAGGGACAGATTTAAAACTACTAGCAAAATTCTAGAGGGAAGATGTTGAGAGTATTATTATTGGAAATACTGAGATTTTGTTTGCAGTACCTGAAACGATAGTGCATTCTAACACCTAAGTAATTATCCAACTTCCTTTTATAATTATAGTTACTTGAGAATGAGAAACTTAACAGGTTTGTAGAAAAAAAATGTTCAATTAAACCACATTTGGCTTTCAATTGTCACTATTTAAATATATAAGAAACAAGTTGGTACAACATGTGGTTTGGCATATTATTGTGGGATTTGCTGGTCCAACTGCTCAGTTACTGTCAAAAGGATAAATCACAACAGAGTGACTGAACAATTAGATAGCATTAGCTGATCAAACTGACTCAGCATAAATATATAAAAGACAAGTCACGTCTGACTAATCTAGTTTAGTATTTTGTTTTGGGAGGCCACTACATGATAGATAATGGAATGTTTCTGTAAGAGATTTCCAGAAGACATTTATTAAATTACCACAAGATCATTTGCAAAGATGATAGTATGCAATACTGATGATAACCTTGTGACAAGTCAATGGGCAGTTAGGAAACAGAAGAATAAAGGGAGGGTTCTTGATTTGGATTATAGACACCTATGGCACAGAAGGAGCTATTACATATTTTTGTGTAAATTTAAAGTTCTTGTTTTTAAATAACGAATCAACTCCCCATTAGAAATTATAGACCAAGTGGGACCCGTTGGGACCATGTTCCCCCAACGCAATATTCCACCACTCACCCGTTACCCCAACGAAACGCGTTCCCCCAATGCAATATTCCACCACTCTGGTGCGGCTCATTTCCCCTCATCCCCAGCACTTCCTCCCCTCCCTTATCCCTCCTTCACCTCCCCCACTCCTCACCTCCCCCACTGCCCTCCTCTCCCTCTATTCCCCACTCCCCCCTCCTCTCCCTCTATTCCCCCTCCTCCCCCACTCTCCTCACCCCCACTTTTTCTCCTCTCCCTCCCTACCCCCTCCTCTCCCTCAATGCTCCCACTCTCCCTCTCACACCCCTAGGATCTCGAGGGTGCCGCTCCTTTCCCTCCTTGCGTCCCGGAAGCAGCAGCACCACCGTCCTCGGATCCAGGCTCAGCGCCCAGGCCTCGGATCATTGGCGCGTCCTCAGCCCGGAGCCGGCCGCCACCAGCATCAGTGCCCAGGCCCCGGATCATCGCGTGGCCCCTCCCCGTCCCCGGAGCCGCTGCTACCGTCGCCAGCCTCAGCATCCAGGCACCGGATCGTCGGCGTGGCCTCTCGCCGCCGCCGCTGCAATCTCAATTCTTGAAAGGCCCATAACTGCGCATGCATGGCTGAGGACCCGTTGGGTGCCCTTTGCGACACTAGTAAAGACGCTCACAGGAACTCTTCCCCCAACTGCGCGTGCATGGTTTTTAATGTTTTTTAAACCTTAATAACTTTTAAAATACACCATTGATCTGAACAAAACCTGTTGCATTTATAGCACAGTACAATGGTGAGAAAGGTGGGGGGGAAATGTTAGCGCTACCGTGTACCGTTTTTGTGCAAACAGAAAAACAACGCAAACCTGCTGATAACACGATGAGGGTTTTTTATATATGTATGTGTGTGTGTGTCTGTGTGTGTGTGTGTATATGTATGTATGTGTGTATGTATATGTTTGTATATATATCACACCTTTGGGTCCCTGTCACACGGGAGGCCTAGTCCCCCAACGCAACCTGAACTCTTCTCACCACCCCCAGCGGTGCTGTCCTTTTACATAGGGATAGCCAAGTCTATCTTTCTTGGCTAACATTTCGGGCCTTATTTTAGGGGGAAAAATAGCGTCTTCGTTGCTGGGAAATATGGTAATGCTAAATTAGTTAAGCCATTGAAAAATGAACCCGTAAAGCATTTTTTCACATCAGGATTGGTGAGAAATCTGTAACTTTTTCCCACAGAGGGTTATAAATACAATGAGTGATATTTGAAATTTAAGTCTGAATAGATTAATAGAATAGATTACCAAGGGTTTGTGGAGAAAGAGTTGAAATAAACGTACGCCTTGATTAATTAATTGGTGGAATAGTTTTGAGAAGGCACAATCTTCTACTACCTTTATGTAGCTACTATTCACACAATTAGAAGTTACCAAAAATATGAAAAAGATGCATGCTTTTCATTTCTGTTGAACTTAAAATGGATGATAAAAATACATTTACAGTTTTTTTTTTGTACCTGGAATCAGTGTTGCAAAATCCAGTCCTCCAAAACAGCTTGAACGGAGTTCACTTTGCTCAAACCATCATCTATTCTAGAGTCAAATCCATACAGCTCGGAAACAGGCTCTTTGGCCAACCCGTGCATGCCCACCAAGGTGCCCTTCTAAAGTTCACTTTTTGAGATTTAGCCATAGCATGCTGCATACTTTAGATTATCAAATTGTAGAGGATGGTCTTTATTAATGCGATTCAGGACATATAATTCAATTGCCTTAATGAGTTTTATTAAATTGTTCAGCTCTATGTACAGCAATGATCTAGGATTTTTAATTTGTAATTGATGGAGCAACTAATAGGATGTAGTTTATCCAAGTACAACATGGGCTTTAATAATTGCCTGCAGTAACCTGGGTTGCCCATAAACTGGATTGTAAGCATATATCAGCCTTAAGAGCGATATTTGTAGTATTGCTATATATGAATTGCAGCCACATGGATGAATAAAGGAAGGACTTATTTCATGCTGAAGGCATACAATCTTTGTTAATGTAACTAATATCACTCTTTAGCAACCAAAATGTAAGATGTAGAGTTGCTACATTTTCTGCTTCAGATTGTAATTATCTATATGTTATGACCAGTATGTCTATAGATAGATAATAAGATAATTTGTACTGATTACAAATATAATTCTTAGACAATAGTTCTTTCTTGTGATGTATTTGTCTTTAATGCTGAGTCATGTCGTTCATCCCAGGTACCCAATGATACATTACTTGCTGCAAATAAGGCCTTGTATTGTTTGTAAAACGTATTTAGTTGGTGTTTACTGAAGGCATACAATACAGTGTCCTCCATAATGTTTGGGACAAAGACCCATCATTTAATTATTTGCCTCTGTACTCCACAATTTTAGATTTGTAATAGAAAAAAATCACATGTGGTTAAAGTGCACATTGTCAGATTTTAATAAAGACCATTTTTATACATTTTTGTTTCACCATGTAGAAATTACAGCAGTGTTTATACATAGTCCCCCCATTTTGGGGCACCATAATGTTTGGGACACATAGTTCACAGGTGTTTGTAATTGCTCAGGTATGTTTAAATGCTTCCTTAATGAAGGTATAAGAGCTCTTTCCTCCAGTCTTTCCATCACCCTTTGAAACTTTTATTGCTGTTTATCAACATGAGGACCAAAGTTGTGCCAATGAAAGGAAAAAAAGCCATTATGAGACTGAGAAACAAAAGACATCAGCCAAACCTTAGGCTTACCAAAATCAACTGTTTGGAACATCATTAAGAAGAAAGAGAGCAATGCTAAATTAAAAACTATCTTTTCTTGGGTTGAGTTATGGCGCATCATTACGAACAGGCCTTGTTAATCATCATCGTATAATGCTTTTCTGTGGAATGAATCTGATACGATTAATTTGCCTTGCCGTCATGTATCGTGGGTTTAAATCCAACTCCAGAGACAAAGCGCAAACATTTAAAATATACTCCGGACAACTGAGGGATTATTGGGGGTATCACCGTTTGTTTAAGATATTAAATTATTACTGTAATTTAGGTTTGAAAGATTATATTGTACTATTTTGAAGTGAAGGTTACACTCATGGCTTGTCCAATATTTACATATTAATCAACATCACAGATAATTTTCACGTTATTTTATTTGCTCTGCCACATTTTTTTAAATGACACTAATTGTAAAACACTTTTGAATGTGTCAGAAGATTGTAAATGATACTGTATCTATATATTACTAAAACTCTCATATTGCATTGCGTTGGGGGATCAGGCCTCCCGTGTGACATGGACCCAACGGGCCCCACTTGATCTAGTAAACATTAAAATTGTGTGCTCTGTATAACATTTGGACAACACGCATAATGAATTTGGTGACTTCTTCTTTCGTGTCCATTTTCCATGTTTCAAATGTTGACATCGCTGTCATCGTCCATCCTGAAAAGGATGCAAGCTTCCGGCGACAGTCAGTGAGAGCCATCACTTGTTGCAATGGATGATGGTGGTAGCAGAATTAGCTCAGGATACATCCAGATTCCAGCCCCGCGACGTGGACGCTTCTGCTATGGGGCCAACTTGGTGACAGTAATGCAGTGCACCTCCATGGGCAGTAGGAAAGTCACCCTTGTTTGTTGTTAAATACCCAAGCGGTGATCAATTGAGGAAAATCAGGACGAGTTACCCTGTTGGCTGGTAATAGTGTTTTATTGTTGTGTTCGACATACTCACACAGTTGAAAATGTAAGATCACATCATTGGGACAGTATGATACAGCAGTCAGAAATGTTATGTGATCTTATCATTCAGAAATGTGCAATGCTATTTTGGTTAACTGCTGGTATATTAGGCTTGAGGAATTATCTTGACATTTGAACAGTCAGCCCACTTGTTCAAGGTTTGTAACTTAATAGGTATTGCTGTTCCAAAGCAAAAAATGGATTCTGGGCTTTGCTATAAATGATTCACTGCCTACTTTTTTGATGGGTTCTCAGACTTGCTGCTCTATAGATTAAGTACAAATTTATATTTCTGGATCTTCTGTCAACCTTCTGTCCAAAGTTGTTCTCTGCTTGCCCTCGTGATGCCCAGCACAGCAACAGGGCTCCATGTGAGGTTAGCATGTGGGTGGCCCAGGTTATACTCCAGCTAAGAATTGGACGATAAAATTAACTCGGCTAAATTACACCCAGGTTTTGCTGACATTCAAATATCGAGGACTTTGTATGATCTGAATAAACAAGTTAAAATATTAAAACATATGAAAGAACTAATACTTGAAGATATTAAAACTCTAAATATAAAAATATATTTAAATACATGATTTGTTAAGAAACTATAAATGGAAAGTGTCAATCAACTAAAACCCTTCTCGTTAATCTTTCTTTTTCATTTAAATAAATTGACTTGCTGATTTTGTTCCAGTTTTAATGGGGGCAGATTCTCTGATATAATTGTTGGATACACTATACTTGGTACACTATACTTCAAATGTGGCATAAGCAAAGTTTTATAATGCTGCAACATAACTTCCTGACTCAAGGCACTGACTGATGAAGGCAAGCATACCGTAATCCTTATTTACCACTCTGTCATCTGTTGCTTTTTATCCTTTTTATATTTTACCAAATTTACACTTTCGTCATCCAAGGTTCCCTTGCCAGCCTTGTCTTTCCTCCTTACTGGAATATGCCGATCCTGAACTCTGCTCAGCCAGTCTTTAAGGGCCGGATCATGAACAATGACAAGACGGAGTACAGGAAGAAGATAGCGAACTTGGTAACATGGTGTCAAGTCATGTCATGGTGTCAACCTCTCCCTCAATGTCAGCAAGATGAATGAGCTTGTTATAGACCTTAGGTGTTCTATCCATCGGGTGGCGCCACCGCAGTGGCTGCCTTGCCAGCAGCTCATTAGTCCTTTCACCCCTTTTGTTATTTTTAGTGTGTCTAAATGTATGTTTTAATATTTCTTATTATGTCTTCGGTGGGGGATAGGGCAATAGAGGGAAACGGTTTCTCAGTCACTTACTTGGACGGAGATGCGTCTTTTCTCTGTCGCATCTTCGCCTCCACTCACCCCCCCTCGAGGCCTACCAACTGGGTTGACGCGGCCTTTCCTACCGGAGACCGGCCCAGAGCTTCAGCAGCAGGCGCAGCACGGAATTACAATCGCGGAGCTGGGCGATCCCTTGCCGGGGATCGCTAGTGTTGGAGCTCCGGAGTGTTGGGCCTGCTGACTTTAGTACCATGGAGCTGTGGTCTGCGGAGCTTCTAGCTGCGGGTGCGGCACTGACTTTAACATTGCGGAGCTGGGCGATCCCTTGCCGAAGATCGCAGTGTTGGAGCTCCATCCAGCATCGCCTGTGGTCTCGGAAGCTGCGGTCTCCGGTAAGAAGCGGCCAGTTCGGAAACTCCAAGCCGCAGAGTGTGTTCCGATCCGTTCCGACGCTGGAGTTTCGATCATCCCGACGAGAGGGCCTGTACATCGGGCCGTCTGTAGCGGCGACTGCGGAGGGTTCAAAGGCCCCGACCACGGTTGAACAAAGAGGAAGATGACTGAACTTTATTGCCTTCCATCACAGTGAGAAATGTTGATTCCACTATGGTGGATGTTATACTCTATTGTGTATTGTGTTCTTTTTATTCGTATGGCTGTATGGTAACTCAAATTTCACTGCACCAATTGGGGCCTGTGACAATAAATGTGAACTTGAACTAGACTTCTTGAGTACTTAGGCGAGGACGAAGAAATCGCTGAGACCTTCAGGTTCCTTGGTATTAATATTACCAATGATCTGTATTGGACCAACCACAGTGAAGCAACAGCCAAGATGGCATATTAACACATGTATTTCCTTAGGAGATTGAGGAAATTCACCATGTCTCCAATGAATCTTACAAACCTCTACAGATGCATCCTAGAAAGTATTCTGGGTTGCATCAAAGTTTTGCTTGGGAATAACTCTGCCCAAATAATAACATTGGGAATTAAAACACATTTGATTGCATTCCATTGTCAAACATAGTCAATGTTCGCTCTGAAGACATTTCCGGCACAATAGGGTCGGGGGGGGGGGGGGGGGGGGGATACTGGGAATGTCTGAGGACTGAATAGAGGCGGGAATGGGGATCAGTGTGGGAAGGAGAGGAGGGGTCCCAGGATAAGGGGGTGGAGGGGGACGTACAAGAGAGAGAGAGGGGGAGGGGGAGGTGGGGAGGAAGGCAGATCAGCGCTCATCGGGCAGGGACGGCATAATCGCCCCGCTGCCTTGGCTGTCCCTGTCCACCACCAAGTGCCGCCGCCAAAGGGGGGGAGACAGTTGGGATCTCCTTGCCACCACCTCCCATCCTCCGTCAGCCAACAGGAAGGAGCGGGGGCCGAGTGGTGCAGCTGCTTCAGACGGTGGAAGGACGCCTCCCCCTTCCTCCCTCCTCCCGGACTCACCGTGCGGGAGGGTTTGTTTCTAAAGCAGCGGCCGCTATCAGGGGTGAGGGAGGAGGAGGTGGAGCCGCTGCCACTGTGCGGGGCCCGTCATTCGCTCCGACCCTTCGTCACACCGCACCTAGTATCTTTGCCCGCACTACAGTCGCCGCCGACACGAAATGTCACTTTCCTTTTCTCCAGAGATGCTGCCTGGCCCGCTGAGTTACTCCAGTTTTTTGTGTCTATCTTCGGTATAAACCAGTATCTGCAGTGCCAAGCCGGGCAAAATGACTCGGCATTTAGGTTGCCCGGCGGCACTTTGGGTAGACATTGGCACCCGGGCAACTGCTAATTTCGAGCCCTGAACAAATATGCAAAGGTGTTCCTTGAACACCGTAGAGACAAATGAAGATATGGAAAAAAAATGTATGTCGTGTATACACAACAGAGATGGTAACAGAGTAGAAGAATGTAGAGAATTTGCAGCTGACTTTAAGATAAATGGACAGGCTATTGACATTAATAAAATTGCAGCAGTGCATTGCTTGGTAATGGGTGGAGGCATGTACACTCACAACTTTACCCAAGCATCACTAACTAAGGTTAATGGACTACAGAATACTTTGGAGAACATCCACACTGAGAGAGACGAGGTTCACTTTTGCATAAGTCGAGTCGAGTTTATTGCTAGATATACAAATTCAGTGAGGTACAGGTACAATGTAAATCTTGCTTGCAACATTGTCACAGACACACATAGTTGGACAAACACACAAAAAAAAATATATATAAATTACACAAAGTTCTACTAAACAGCAGAAAGAAAAAAGACTGCAAAATTAGAAAAAGAAAGTCCATAATAACGTCCGTCCGTCCGTGCAAAAGGTGGCCTGTAGAGTTCTATTCTTTAGGGTTATGTGGGACTGGAATGAACCTGATAGTTGTGGGAAACTGTTCCTGAACCCGGTGATGTGGGACTTCAGGCTTCTGGATCTTGTGCCCAATGCTAGCAGTGAGAAGTGGGCATGGCCCAGATGGTGGGGGTCCTTGATAATAGATGCCACCTGCTTGAGACAATGGCTCACGTCATTGCTTTAGATGGTGGGGAGGGCTTTGCTCGTGATGGACCAGGCTGAGACAGCTCTATCTGCAGCCTCTTGTGTTTCTATAGTTTATCTAAACAAAGATGAGGGAAATATATCTGTAGATTGATAATGGAAATTGAGCTACTGACAATTAAGGCAGACTACACCCTAAAATCGAAATTATTTGGCAGTGACACGATAAGGATTTGCTCTTCTGATTAGAGAAAGAAGACAGGGCATTCTAATGAACCAATAGTGCAAACTGTGATGGGCAGTGTCCAGGGGGATTGGAAGTGAAATTGCGGGAAATATGATGGTCACAATCACCCATTCATGGTCATACAGGATAGAAACAGGCCCTTCAGCCCACTCATCCATGCTGACTGAAATGCCACACCTAAACTAATCCCATTTGCCTGCACTTGCTGCAAATGCCTCTGAACCTTTCCCAAAAGGACACATGGTTAAAAGTCTGTATGTCGCAAGAGCAACACTTGGTAATGAATGGCTGTGGTTTTCTGATGCTCAATGAGAATCTGGATGAAACTATTTAAACAAAGCATGGACAGCTTGCTTTCAGGGGAAAAATAAATTTCAAACGTCTGTACAACAGAAGGTCAGTGTACTTTGTTACTGAAGAACATTTTCAAGTGAAAGCACTTGAGTATAATACTAGAAAGTGCATTCACAATGTCAAAGATATCAACTGAACAGACCCAGGTGTAAGAACATGAAAATCTGAGTGATGGCCTCAAAATGAGAGTCAGTATCAAGAAGTCTTGTGGGGGACCATGAAGTGAGTGTGATCTTTGCTGAATCAGATACTTTGGAACAGCACTGTTTAAGAGTCCTCTTTGAATTTATCAAGTTTAGAAAGACAGGCCTGAAGGAACAAATTGCATGGGATTTAGTCTTTTATTGCTTGCTATAACCAATGTATTTGTTTAAAGTTACAACTCTGAATGTATCTGTCTAACTTGCTGTGATGCAGGGTCAATAATGACCTGAAATGAGCTGTTTCTCGCTCCACAGATGTCTGACCTGCTGAGTATTTCCTGCATTCTCTATTTTAACCTGGTTTCTAGCATCTTCTGCATTTTCCTCTTTTCTGTTCTGCATGAAGGTAAAATAATATTTGAATAGCTAAGGAAATACTACCACCGTGGAAATACAGCCCACCCTGACTGGACGTGTCCTGTTGATGGCCTGGTGAAACCGCTGTCGACCAGGGGCTACAATGTGAGTCACAACAACAACCAGCACGGTACAGCAGCTGGTGAAGAAGGGCTCACTGATGCATCTTGTGGAAGATGTCAGCGACTCTGCTGGGAGTTTCTCACCTTCCCAGTGTCACACCGAGTCCAGGCGATGTTTTTATGTCTATGAAGCAGACAGGAAGACCTTGCCATAATCCCGTTGCAATAGCACAGGTCATTGAGAAAATGAGACCACCCATTGTGAATTTTTTTGCGTAGGTCCGAGTTTACATAAGTTGCCTATTACCCAAGTGCCTGTATTGATTTATACACTGTACCCCTTTTAATGTTATCTTTCTGCATGCTGATTTGTTAAATCCAGGTGTCTAAACATTCATGGTAATGTAGCTCCTGTACTCTTAATAAAGAAAAAATATTGGGTGATTTGCTGCAATGAAGCAGTGACTCACTGCCAAGTGGCAGGAAGTCAAGTAATCCATCAAGATAATGTGGAGGGCCTGGTTTTGAGTGGCTTGGGCAGGTGATCTGGATGCTCAGTGTTGAGATGTAGAGATGTGCATTGTGGCTGACAGAATGAATATAGGCCATTACTGGGAACTGGCTGGATTGTCAACAGATTAGAAGACTCAACTTGGTTCTAGGCATAGCACATAGTAGAGGAGAGGCAATGCTGACAGTAAAGTATCTCTCAATGTAATGACTTACCGCTTTCAGCCTCGCTTTCATATCCGGGAGTGCATCCTGAGTGTTAACAGAGGTACTTGTGTATAAATGAAATTTAGTAAGTAATTTAAAATAATTAGATCCAATTTTTCTGTAATGGGATAATCTTGATGTTAATATTTCAATTCTATCGGAATCAAAATACATTTTCTCAAAATTTCAGTGTGGAATAAACAGTTATGGAGGAACAGATATTTTGTATTTGCATGTGATTATGACCCTATACCCATATTTTATCACAGTTTTACTTTGCTGACGGGTGTTAAATGCAGATAATTATTTTCACTATTTTCGTGGCTGCAGTTAATTTGTTGGCTTTTTGTAACTATTGTATGTTGACAGTTTCAATAGCTTCTGGGTGTTAAAACCTATTATACGGGCATGGCTATTACTTGGATCAAATGTTTGGCCTGTTTAGATAAACGTTTATTGTGATTGGTCAGAGGCTATGTTACCCTGTTCTGCCAAATGCAGAAAACATAACTGCTAAATACTTTGTAATGAGAGCTTTCACAAAAAGAATCCTTTGATATGTGTTTTGGTGCTAACAGCACCATGGGTTAAAGTCTTACAGCATGGCACCATCATCTCCCTCCTCCCCCCTCACCCGGCCCAACATGTTCATGCCAACCAAGATCCCATCCAAACTAGTCCCTTTTGCCTGCATTTGGCCCATATCCCTCTTAACCTTTCTTATCCATATGCCTGTTCAATTATTTAATATACCCATCACCATTCTATATGCCCACCACCATCTGAGACAATAAGGCAAGCATATCTAGGACCCATGCGAGTGCCTATGGCGACACCGTAAACTTAGAGAAATTGAGATGAATCAAAAGCGAAGTTGTTGAGAGCAAGGATAGGTTCTGCCAGACAGAGGAAAGTGTTAATAGAGGGACATTGATTGGGTCTCCATTTGGGGAAGAACCTGAGGGCCTTGAGATCTTCCTGATGGAAGATGAAGTTGTAAAGGACCTCGACGTCCATGGTAAAGATGTTTTAATGAGGGGCGAGAAATTGAAAGTTATTGAAGAATTGAAGGGCGTGTGAGGTGTCTGATGTAGGTGGGAAGGGACTGGACAAGAGGGATAGGATGGAATCAAGGTATGTGGAGATAAGTTCAGTGAGGCAGGAGCAGGCAGAAAATACGGGCCTGTCGCAGCAGTCCTGTTTGTAGTTATGGGGAGGAGATAGATGAGAGGCATGTGGGGCCGGGAACGATAAGATTGGAGGTTGTGGAGGGGAGATCGTCAGAGGAGATGAGATCGAAAACAGTCTGGGAGATGATGGCCTGGTGTTCATCTGTGGGGTCAGTATGAGGAGGTGTCCAAGAGCCAAGGTCAGCCAACCAGTATACAACCAGTCTCCCTTGTTGGCTGTTTTAATACCAACGTTGGGATTTCTGCTGAGTGAACAGACGTCTGTGCGTTCAGAGGGGGTAAGATTGGAGTGTGTAAGGGGAGTAGAGATGTCAAGATGGTTGATGTAGCACCTGTTTATTAGAAATAAACAGGTCCATAGAGGGTTGAAGGTCAGCAGGGGGAAGTAAAAGGCTGGAGACGGGAGAAGCGGTCAGAAGCAGAGGCGATGGAAAACAAGCTCTACGTCATGGTAGGCCCGGAATCTTTTGAGCGTTGTATCAATCCCTCCTCCGCATGCCCCCTCTCGACACGCCTATTTCTCCTTTCCCCCCCCTCCCCATTCACCTACATTCCTTTCTCTGGCTTGAAATTTTCAACTCTGCAATCCTCCTGTCTCACACCTTTTTTTAAATCTGTAGCCTTTGCCAACTATCTATCTTTCAACCCCCCCCCCCCCCCCCCGCCTATGTTCACCTATGTATTACCTGCCTGCTTTGTCCTGCCTCTCCTCTCTGCCAGCTTTAATTTTCCCTCGCCCCCCCCCTACAATCAGTCTGAAAAACGATCCCAACCTGAAACGTCATCTTATCTATGTTCTCCAGTGGTGCTGCCAGGTCCACTGAGTAACTAAGTTACTCCAGCATTTTGTCTTTTTTTCAAATATCAGATTCAGATTCAGATTCAGATTCAACTTTAATTGTCATTGTCCGTGTACAGTACAGAGACAACAAAATGCATTTAGCATCTCCCTGGAAGAGCGACATAGCATATGATTTGAATAAATATTTACATTATGATAATACATTTACATATGATAATGATTTAAAGGAAATATCCACCATGGCTTAACTTGGGGGTTATCAAATTATTATTTTACTGTGCTACAAGTAGGTATGTTGCAAAGCCTACCTGAAGCGTCGCTGAAAATCTGTCGCTGCGGGTGTGTGCGATTTTGGCGCCGTTTAGAGGGGGCGAGTTTAAAACGCGATTTTCTCTAGGCTGTTCAAATCGAAGATGTTCAGCCTAGTTAATTATTAACGAAAAATCGCTGGAAGACCCCGTCGCAAAAGCTATTATTAGTTTTAAAGGCCTCGTAAAATAGTTATAGTAGTTTAAAAATCAATCTCTAAACCCGCGACCACCAGCAACCGCAGGGTCTCATAAAGCAAATAATTGAAGGTATGCTGTATATTTTTACATTAAAAAGGGCTTCTAAAGATCCCTTTATACAAAGTTTAATATTGCGAGTAGCTCATTTTGGGCCTATTATATCCCGCAGTATTTTTCTGGGCATTTGAGGCACAAATCTACCGCAATGTGAACGTTCTAAACCAGCGCGTTAACAGGAACCCACTAGAAAGCTGATTTAAATGGGCATTTATTTACAGCAATTAAACACTAAATTCCTTCCATTTGGTCTATAAATTAATGTAAATGAGATTTAAAAATCATGTTTTATTGTGAATTATTTGTGAATATTATTTGGACATTTAGGCTATTTAAAAATGTTAATCATTTATTAAGAAATGGATAGATGTTTAGATCTAGTAATTGAAGTCTGAAATTAGCTACAATTAGGTAACTAACTAATTATATGCTTTAATTTCAGGTCATCCAAGTAAGATTATTTTATATTTGTTTCAGAATCCTTCAATCTATGATAACTGAAAATTTCATTCAGTTCTCTTAATTTTTAAGAAAGTTATGGGCTTTTGACTGTTCACGATCACAGCTTTTTTGTTATGTCCATAGAAAATCAATAGGGAACAAGATGCTCATTTCCCAGTATGAAAATGGCCATAACTTTTTAAATACTTGAGATATGAAAGTGAATTAGGTGTCAAATTAAACTTATTTTTATGCTTTATCTGATGGGATAAATTGCAGACTTGATTTTTAAAATCTCAAAATTTTGTAACATTGCTACTACAAGCTCTCAATTTTTTTTTTCAGCAATTGAAATCAAGCAGTGCACATAAAATGTATGGTGATAGAATTTCAATCAATTTGCATTCAATCAATGTATGGTGATAGAATTTGATACAGATTATGGTATAATAATCATCCAGGAAATGCCCCCTACTGGTTTGGAAGGCTGAGTTGTCGTGTGTGAGGAAGTATTGTGCCAGAACAAATACTTGCACGTGTGATTACATGATAAGCACTGAAACTATATATTTGTCTATTTTTAAATAGATTTTACCTGTTATTGACTTGTAGCTTGTGCAAAGAAATTGTGTTGCAATTATAGCAAAAATAAATATTTTGCTTGGAAAATAAACCACCATATGTTACCACCATCAAACCAAAGTAGTGACCTTTGTGTTTTTTAACTAAAGGTTGTTGGTTATTCTATGACTTTGATCAGTGTGCCCCAAAATATTTTGGTTTATTGATAACTCATTGATAGGGCACTATATAACCTTCAATTCACTGATAATACCACCATTGGACGAATAACGTTTGATTAAAGATACTGGAGGGAGATCAATAATCCGGTTGAATGGTACCAGAGTAACAGCCTTGCTCTCAATATGAGCATGAGCAATGAGCTGATTGTTGACTTCAGGAAGGGAAAGATGGAGATCCATGAACCTGTCGTCATTGACTGGGCAATGGTGGAGAGAGTCACCAGCTTCAAAATCCTGGGTGTTCCCATCTCTGGTGATTCTGTCCTGGGCCCAGCACATTGATGCAATGACAAAAAGAGCTCCACCATTCTACTTCCTGAGGAGGTTTTACATTTTGTTGAATACTCTTTTCGAGCTTCTACAGGTGGAGAGCATACTGACTGGTTGCGAAACATGCATTCAGTAACTTGAATGCCAAAAAAACAAAGAAGGGTACAGAAAGTTCATATGTGATAGGAGCAGAATTAGACCATTTGGCCCATGGTCTACTGGTTCATGACTGCGTACAGAATTGTGACCACGTCATTATTAGATAATTGTTTCAATCATCATTCCCTTTGCTTCAAAAATTGAAGGCAGTAATTTAAGGGACGTAAAAAATCAAGGGATATGGGAAGAAGGCAAGAACGGGGTACAGATTGTGGATGATCAGCCATGATCACAGTAAATGGCGGTGCTGGTACGAAGGGCCGAAGGGCCTACTCCTGCACCAATTGCCGATTGTCTATTGTCTATTAATGGCCTTTGCAAGCCAAAAAATGCTTTGAAAAGACAAAATCTAAAATTGGAATTCAAGGAATTTAGCTTAACCTGTTTGTGCCCTCACAACATTTTTTGAACACCTAGTTTCAACGTTGCTCATTTTAGGAAGGGGATAATATAATTTTAGTGATCATTATTCTTTGGGCATGTTTAGATATACAATAAATGCATGTTCTCTACCAATAACATATGAACCGATTTATATTTGGATTTTATTTTTGTTGCAACATTATGACAAGGCTGATAACATATTTTCTTATTGCTTTCCATGGTGAATGCAGGAAAAAAACCTAAATTGATTACAATATTCTAATATGGCAAAGCTAGTGAATTGTTGTAAATTTGATTTATCCTTAAATGACAATATATGCAAAAAAGTTAAAAACGGCCATGTTATGTGGCACTGCCAATTTGTTAAATGGAATAGTTATAAAATATCTGCCAACTCAACACGGGACATCCTTGGGACACGGGGGGGGGGGGCATTAGGTACAGCAAAAATGTATACCACCCCAATCTCTTATATCATGGCCCTGGCATGTAGTTCATTCCATTCTTACAGTCAAGTCTGGAGCAACCCTTACTCAAAGAAGAATGCATGAGGGCTTGGCAAGAAGGGAATAAACATACCTAGAAACCAAATGTTAACCTAGTAAAGCTGCAATATAGACCTGCAGTGCCCTCCATAATGTTTGGAACAAAGACCCATCATTTATTTATTTGCCTCTGCACACCACAATTTGAGATTTGTAATAGGAAATAAATCACATGTGGTTAAAGTGCACATTGTCATATTTTATTAAAGGTTTTTTTATACATTTTGGTTTCACCATGTAGAAATTACAGCTGTGTTTATACATAGTTCTCACCATCTTAACTCTGTAATGTGTCTTTTGGAAATGGCAGTCCCATAATATAGTTAGAGGATTCTACAACTGAACACTACTTCAAAAATCTGATTATCTACAAAAAGAAAAATGGAAGCTGTGAACTATACTTATTAATTTAGCAGCTCTTAGTTGCTCTGTCATTTTTATTTAAATGCAAGGTGATAATAGTGGAAAAAGTATGACTCCACTGTTTCTCTTCTCCAACCCTAATCAATAAGTCCATATTTCCAATTGTCTGCCTTTGTGCCCTTAAACATAGTTAAAACTTTGCTTCACTTTCCACAGTCTCAAGTTTACCTTTTTAAAATCTTTCTTCTCTGCATTGTTGGATTGATTGGTGATACATACATCAGAATTGGGTCAGGACGTGAGGTTTAGTCAAAAATCCACATTGTCACTCCAGTTCATTATTGAGTAGATGCTGCACCATTGCTAGTGTTTTTTCTTTGTTAGGAGAATAAACCAAGGTCTTGCTAGAACTTTCTTTTTTTTAATGTTTATTTTATTAGCAGTAATTGTACAAGAATAAAGCAATCGGCATGAGAGTTATACAATTTTCGTACAGCTTCATTTTTAACATTTTATAAATTGATAATCGAAAAAAGGAGAAAAAAGGAAAGTATGAAGAAAAAGAAGATGCAAAGGAGAGAGAAGAAAAGACCCCTGAACTACTAAAGAAGTGCGAGAAGAAAAAAGAGAAAAGGAGAGAGAAAAAAATCTGGAGATGTGCCCCTCTGTCCCCCCCGTCCCCCGTCCCCCCCCCCCAGGATTTGCTAGAACTTTAAAGTGGAAGGAAAAACAAAACATCATGATGTTAAAATGAAGAGATGTTGGAGAGTTGGACCATCAACATTGTCTTTACAAAATCCTCCAAATCCATGGATAAGCATCCAAAGACAAGGAGTCTGAAGAAGGGTCTCAAGAGATGCTGCCAGACCTGCTGAGTTAATGGTAACAAATGGAAACGCGACCTACCATCGGACTGGAGCGGCGTTTCCTCCCGGGATCGGCCGGTACTACAGTTTCGGCGGCGGCACAGCGCTGGGACACCATCGCGGAGCGGACGATGCCCTACCCGGGTCGCCGTGCGGTAAGCTCCGGAGTGTTGTGACCGCCGACTCCAATATCCGAGGAGCTGTGGATGCGGGCTTCCAGCCGCGGGCGGCGCTGGATTTAAAACACCGCGGAGTCTGGGATCCGAGATCGCCGGAGTCGGGGCTCCGACCAGCGCGGCCTGTGGACTTCGGGTGCGCGGTCTCCGGGGAGAGAGTGGCCGCTCCAGACATTCTAAGCCGCTGAGGAGTGTTCACCCGACGCCAGTGTTCCATCTTCCCGGCAGGAGGGCCTGAAAACATCGGGCCGCCGTTGTGGCGACTGACTGCGGAGGCCTCAAATGGGCCCTGACCTCGGGTGATCACAGAGGAAGAGGACTGAACTTTCTGATGCCTTTCCCCACAGTGGAAAATTTTGATTCTGCTGTGGGGGGACGTTCATGTTGAACTCTGATGTGTTCTGTCATTTTCTTTCTTTTTTCAATTTTTCTATGGATGTACGGAAACTTAATTATTTTTTCTATGTAAAACACTTTGGTTTCAACGAGGGTTGATTTAAATGTGCTATATAAATAAAATTTACTTACTTACTAAATATATTGGAAGAAATTCCACATGCATTGTGTATGGATAACTTATGACAGGCCATCATGTCTTTGCCAGCCATCAAGTTCCTTTTCCCCCCCTTTACAATCAGTTTGAAGAAAGGTCCCAACACCGAACATCTGGCACTTCTGCAGACAAAGAAAAAAAACATCAGTCACAGCTTCAGCACAATTACCCTTTCCCACCCCATACCATGTTTTTTTGGAGACATTTACATCCGCATTTTGAGTAGGCTCAACTGACTTTGGTGCTCAACATATACAAGAAGAATGCTTCATTATCTTAAATGAAACCAATGGCCATTGCCTTTGGGGGGGATGGGGAATGGCTGACTCCAGCATGCAAGGGAAGCCTTTGACTCAACATACACATTTATCAATGCCCCACTCCCACCCATTTCACAGGCAGAAGATTTGCTGACAAGCCGACTCACTTTTTCTTGCGTATGGCGTGCACAGCCTAAAGTAGGACAACTTGTTTTATTTGATCTTATTTGATTGTGCACGCCAGGTTAATTGCATTTGTCGAAACAGGGCGGACCACGTGAAGGTTGCAATCTTCCACCCCAGCCTACGCACTGATTACGACGTACTTAAAATGGAATGTATGCATTTAGATTTTGGTATAAAATTATTGGCCAATGCAGTGTCAAATGTCTAGTCCTTAAGCACTTTTAATGAGCCTGAAGTATTCACTAGAACCCAGAATTTGTCAGTTGGTGATCAGCACAGCCTTATTTCCCTGCATTAAAATTATATGCCAGAAGGGTTTCAATATTGGCAGTGAATTCTTCTCATTGAAACATCTGTATTGTAAATTTGTATATTAACTGAATATATTGCCTTCATGCAAGATGCAACTGTATGTTCTTGGCTGTGTTCTTAAACTTTATGTTCAGAGTCGTACACTTTTGCTGTCAGCAGTGAAAATTTGAGGTGTGTGGTTTAATGTTCTACTTGAGTTTGTGGAACATTTGCATTAGAGTTCCATTGTGGCTACTCTGAGATATTTGCCTAACAGAATTATGTCACATTTAACTATTCTCCTTGTTAATTTAAATTCTATGTTGGTTTCTATGGTTTCCATTAAATAATTTCATTGCTTTACTGATCAACTTCAGCAATCGGTTGCCTTAAAAAGATTAGGTAGGACCCAGCACATCGATGCAATCATAAAGAATGCCCATCAACGTCTCCACTTCCTTAGAAGATTGAGGAGATTTGGTATGTCGACAAATACTCTCTTGAACGTCTCTAGTTGTACAGCAGAAAGCATATTGACTGGATGCATCACAGCCTGGTTCGGCAACTCGAACGCCCAGGAATGAAGAAGACTGCAAAAAGTGGTGAACACTGCCCAGTCCATCACAGGTACTGACCTCCCCACCATTGAAGGAATATACAGGAGTCGTTGCCTCAAGAAGACAGCCAGCATCGTCAGTGATCCACACCACCTTGACCAAGCTCTCATTGCATTCCTGTCATCAGGAAGAAGGAACCTGATACCTGTAAAGTCCAGGTTCAGGAGCAGCTTCTTCCCAAAAAACATCTGGCTATTAACCACTGCAACTTCCAGATAAACTTTGAACTACAAAGACTTGGGTGGGGTAGTTTTTGTCTTTGAACTATGATTGTTTTTTTTATATACTGAACATTTTTGTTGTTTATTATGGTGCTTACAGCGTACTATGTTTACGTATCTGTTGCGTTGCTGCAAGTAAGAACATAATTGTTTGGGACATGACAATAAAACTCTTGGCTCTTTACTGGTTGTTAAAAAGGTGACCATTTAAAAGTTGATCAGTTATAACACACAACTATTCTGAGGTAACATGTCTATTTGTTGTAAATTTACCAGAAATATAATTAAAATTGCAGTGGTTTAACCAGCAGCCATCTTTTCATGAAGTTCATAATATTTGTCAAATTGGTTGGGTTAATCCAATATATTTATATCCAAATTAGAGGTAATATTTTCCATTTGTTTCTTGCCTCTTTGCCAACTGTTTTCAACCCACAGTTCATGAAACTATTTAGATATGCTTTCACAAGCAGATATCCTACTTTGGGCAGTCACAGTGGCGCAGCGGTAGAGTTGCTGCCTTGCAGCGAATGCAGCGCTGGAGACCCAGGTTCGAACTAGACTACAGGTGCTGCCTGTACGGAGTTTGTTCGTTCTCCCCATGATCTGCGTGGGTTTTCGCCGAGATCTTTGGTTTGCTCACACATTCCTAAGATGTACAGGTTTGCAGGTTAATTCCTTGGTAAATGTAAAAATTGTCCCTAGTGCGTGTAGGATAGTGTTAATGTGCGGGGATCGCTGGTTGGCGCGGACCCGGTAGGCCGAAGGGCCTGCTTCCGCGCTGTATCTCTAAACTCTAAAATCTCAAGGCATTCTTTATAGTAATGTGGGGTAAACATAGATAGACCAAAGAGTTCTTGTTCTCAGCTTATTCTCAACAATAGTTCCAGTTATATTTATGTACCAAGTTTCCAAGGGGGGGGGGCATGCAGCATTCTGACCTGAAACGTCAGCTGTCCATCTCCCTCCACAGATGCTGCCTGGCTGCTGAGTTCCTCCAGCACTTTGCTTTTTGCTGGTGATCCCAGCATCTGCAGTCTCCTGTCTACATAAACACCTGTGTGTCCATTTTTATTTTATTGATACACCAAACAATGGTGAAACTAAATTTGAAAACTGTGAATTGCAAAATAACCATTTCCGTATGAACATTTTAAATTAGATACCACCAACCATTTGTAAGTTGTTGAAATAGAAATCATCATTACAGATCTATCCATACAGAAATATTTTTTGGCAAGTAAGTCAGTTGTGGTCCTGAAACCTGTGCACTAATCTGTTTCTGAATATTAACAGTATATAAAACATCAAATGACTTAGCTTGCAAGTGAGCATTTCCTCGTACTCTAGATCATGCTTTGTTACGTGTATAGTGATACAAGTAATATAGTGAATATAGTGAAAACTTTGTTTTGTGTGTGGTGTCTAGGTAAATCAAACTAAATACTAATACAATAGGTAGTGCAAAGAGAAAATCAACAGAGTGCAGAATATAGTTTTACAGCTGCAGAGAAACTACAGATGTATTTAAAAAAGTGTAATGTCTGCAACAAAGTAGATTGGGAAAGGGCCGGTCGATAATCTGATAACAGCAAGGAAGAAGCTGTTCCTGAATGTACAACCACCATCCAAGCTCCCAGTTATGTGCCATTTTAATTCCTCTTCTCACTCCCTCAACAATGTGTCGAACCTCTGCCTTCTCTGCTGCCAGGGTAAGGCTCAACATAAACTGCAGGAACTGCACCTCGTATTCTGCTAGGGTAGTGCACAACCCAGTGGCCTGAACATTGAATTTTCCAATTTTAGATAACCCACCCCACAAGTATATTTCCCCACTACCCCTCCATTTGATCGTCCTGTCCTCCCATTTTTGAATCCTCCCTCTCATGGTTCTATCCGTATTACAAACACATTCCACCCTCAAGTTCCCCTCACCTCTCTCATATGGGCTGTGTTAATTATGAACTACAATAACTGTTATCTTCAGCTTTCACTTTCTAATGTGATTACCATTTTACTATTTTTCATCTAGACAATGTGAATTCTCTGGAGCTAAGTTGCAGTGTTGGCCCTGTCGAGGTGATACTGCAGCCCAACCAAACTGTGGTGTTGGATTGCAACCTGCCTGCTGTTGATCAGCCTGCTAATACAACGTGGAAGGAAGAGGGAATTCCTCTCGTGGATCAAGAACATCACCGTGTGATTCCGAATGGATCATTATACATCGCTGGAGTGTCAAGATCGTTTACAGATCAAGATGGAGGCAGCAGTGATAGGAGTTATACCTGCATGTCCGAAAATTCCTTTGGAGCCGTAGTTAGTAGGACTGCATTGATCAGATTCTCCAGTAAGTGTATGTGTGGCTAATTTAATGACTTTTAAGAGAAAACCCGCTATTATGATCTTCTGTGTAAATGGGTTGTATTAGTTTAAACCACTAATTGGAACATGCTTCTGTTTGGCTTCTGTGTAAATATTGCTGGAGATATCCATGCCAAATTACACATTTACTAAGTTATAGTAATCATATTAGAAAGCATTCTTGACATTTGGAACGCTTTTCAAAAGATACAAGATCTAAAGTCATAGAATCATACATCAAGGAAACATGTCAATGTACCTAAAGCCTTCTTGACCACCCTATGTACCGGTGACAGCACTTTCAAGGAACTATGTGCCTTCATTCCTAGATCCTTCTGCTTTACTACGGTCTCCAGGGCCCTGCCGTTCACTGTGGAGGTTCTGCTCTGGTATAACTTCCTAAAATACACTACCTCGCACTTATCTGCATTAAACTCCATTAACCATTCCGCATCCAACTTGCCCGACTGATCAAGATCCTGCTGTACCACACGCTTAGTGTCATCTGCAAACTTGCTAATCATGCCTTCTAAATTCACATTGATATAAACAGCAGCAGGCCCAGCACCGATTCTGAGGTGCAACTAGTTGCAGGCCTCCAGTATGAAAAACAAACCTCCGCCATTACCCTCTGCTTCCTTACCTGGAGCCCACCATGCAGAACCAGATCAAATGCCTGTCACAGGCAGCTAATGCAATTTGACTTATATTTGAAGTTTAGAACTGAGCTGCATAGGATCTTTGTGCAGATGCTGCTGAATGTCAGGAATTCTCTATCCTGGATGGTTGTGGAGATAAATCATTGGGGATATTGAAAGACGATGTAAATACATTTTTGAAAGATCATGGATGTGAGAGATATGGGGAACTGGCACAGCCTGGGAGGTGAGGCCTGGGGCATAATCTTATCACATGGCATGGCAGGCTTGAAGGGCTGAAAGGCATGCTACTTTCTTATATTCTTATGTGTTTATTGCCTCAAGAAAACGTTGGCTCCCTTTCATGTTAACTGGCATTCGGTTTTCATTTTATTTCCCTACCGTATTTTCCTCTTCACTTCTCTTAGCGTACAGTATTCAGTCTGGTTCCAATTTCTTTTCATTATTCTGCTGGTTTGCTTCTTCAGCTCCCTCTCATTACCTGATGGTTTTCTGTAATGCAACTTTTCTGGCTGAGTAACTGAAACAGTTTCTCCCATTGACCTTTCAAGGGCATCCTTTCCAGAGCTTTAATATCTTCTTTAATCAGTACTGTCACACTGCCCACGTTTTTTTTTTGCTCTCCTCCTTGACCTTTTTTATAGTCTCTCTCCAGGAATGTTAAGTCGGTGGCCACTCATTTGTCACGGGTGGGGGGGGTGTGGATGGTGGTGCTTTAAAATCAATTATGTGCCAGCAGTTTCTAATCCTTACCACACTTTTTTTCTTACATACAGATATAGTTTCTGTCTCTCCCCTTCCATATACAGTAGTACAGTATAGTCTATTCTAAGGCAATTGCAACCCATGCTTATGTGTACTTTATTCCTACTTTCCGTAACCCAGATATTAACACGAACGAGGTTTGGTGCCAGAAGATGATATGGGTGTATAAGCTTAGCCATAATGTTATTGAATAGCAGAGTAGGAACAAGAAGCTGAATGGCCTATCCCTACATCTATCTCTAATGTTCTTATGATGTTACACATCTTCCTGTCAATTTAGTTCAATGAAACACCTTGTTAGGATGTTGCTGTCAGTCTTTGAGATTTAATCCGTTCATCTTGATAAGATTATGAGAAGCATGGGCTGTCAGAATCATTTTCCAAAGGTGAAAATATCAAAGGCTAGAGAACATAGCTTTAAAATGAGAGGGGAAAAATTGAATGGAATGTACTGGGCAAGTTTTTTACTAATTGAGGCCTTGAACGAGCTGCCAGGTGTGTTGGTGGAGGCAGATACAATTGTGATGCCTTTGGATAGGCATGTAGATACGCAGCGAAGAGAGGGATATGGATCACGTGCAGGCAGATGAGATTGGTTTATCATGGCATCATGTTCTGCACTGACATGATGGGCTGAAGGGCCTGTTCCTGTGATGTACTGTTCTGTGTAGCCTTTCAAGGCCTCAGTTGTCCATAAATGTTTCATAGGTAATTATATCCTTCAAAGTGTCGTCATTGTTTAATTTCAGAGACATGGCAGTCACTTAGTATGCAAGATGTTTTCACAAACGATAATGTCAGGATCTACTTTTGTCATGGTGATTGTGGGATAAATATAGGTCTGGATACCTGAGAGTACTGAATTATCAGATACCAGTGCAGAATTTCCTAAATCCAATGCTAACAATCCATTTAGATTTTTGTTTTTGTGTTTGAGTTTCCTGAGCATCTTGAACTTGCAACCTTTTCATCCAGAGGTGACATTGCTAGCAACTGACATATGGTTAATTCTTAACGTGGCTAGGTTTTGTGAATATAATCTACGAGAGAGATAACCTACATGATTCCATTGCAAGATTTTCCCAACCACATAATTTGATGCTGTAGGGAAATAAATAAAGAAAACCATAGTTAACCTACTTCTTGATTACACATGATCGAGTTTTGAATCCTTTGCCTCTTAGTTGAGACATTGTGGGCATTGACATTCTTATATACATTTTTTAATATATTCATATATGTGAGGATTATTTTATCTGAGGACCTAATTTATTAATTAAATCTAAAAAGAACTTAAGATGCTCAAATTCTGAAATAAAGGCAGAAAATACTGGAAACTCTGAGCAGGTCAGGCAGCATCTGTGGAAAAAGTAACAGTTAATATTTCATGTCTGAGGCCTTTGCCAGAACGATTCCAGCATTTCTTAATCCTTCAGTTGAGTCTTCAGGTCTCTGGCCTGAAACATTAATCATGCTTTTTTCCCACAAATGCTTACTTTCCTGCTTAATCTTTACAGATTTCTATTTTTATAGGTTGTTGAATGCGTTAGAATAATGTACCAAATAGGATCAACAGTAGCTTACCAACAAAAGCCTGCATTATATTTCTAATGCATACGTTCCCAGTTTTGTCCCATTAATAGAAGTCTATGATTATATATATTTTGATATTGGGTTAATTGGAATGGAATACTTTATTGTCACATGTGACTAGGTACAGTGAAATTCTTTACTTGCATGCCCAATGTATACAAATAGCAGGCATCTACGGCGCTGACAAAGTTACAAAGCACACCGGCTCCTCCTTTTGTTCTCCCTCCCCTCCACACAGCAGTTCCCCCATGCCAGGTCCCCATGGTCTTTTGTTCTCCCACCTTTCCCATTGTTCATTCTTCCCCCCCCCCCCCCATGGCGGTCCCCCAACACCGGGTCCTCCATTATTCTTCCCCCCCCCCCGATGGTGGTCCTCCACACGCTCGTCAACCGCGTGTCGACCCGCGAGGCTTCACCACCGCCGAGACCCCATCGTCGCAAGGCTTCACCGCTGCCGCTGGTTCAATGCTGCCGAGGCAACATTGTAGCAAAATGCAGCTAAGGCCGTATTATTTTTAAACCTGAAGTAGAAATTTAGAATATGGTTGTACTGGTGCCACGTGAATTTTTATCTGCTTAAGCTCAAAGGAAATTTATGTTTCTACAGCTTTGTCACAATTTCATCAGCAGCCACAGTCACAGATTGTGGAGGAGAATGGAACTGCCCGCTTTGAGTGTGGAATTGATGGACTCCCATTTCCAGTTATCACATGGGAGAAGAATCAGTCAACTCTTGCAGATCACTTAAGGTAAGCATTCATTATTAAATAGTGATGTTCATACTGTCGGTGGACATGAATTTTTTTTGTAGGTAAGTCACCTTGCATATCCATTTAGTATATCATTTAGTGTATCATTGTAGTGCTGTAGCAATTGATTTATTTAAGTTATAGGTTTACCAAGGTCAGTCTCTCTGTCCTTGTGTTATCTCTGCCTAGCCTCTTAATTTCTCCACATATTACTTTCTCCTGACTCTGGCCATGGGTATATCCTTCCTTGAATGTCATCATTTCTTCCTTCTGACTGGGAAAGTTAAATCTATGACTTCAAGCACACAGGCAGAATGGGTATATGGCCAGCTACAAATTCCCATCAAGGCATCCCAGTGGGAGTGCGTTCAATTGGCATTCTCTCCCTCAGAAGGCAGTGGAGGCCGATTCTCTGGATGCTTTCAAGAGAGACTTAGAAAGAGCTCTTAAAGATAGCGGAGTCAAGGGATATGGGGAGAAGGCAGGAACGCGGTACTGATTGTGGATGATCTGTCATGATCACAGTGAATGGCGGTGCTGGCTCGAAGGGCCGAATGACCTACTCCTGCACCTATTGTCTATTGTCTATTACCCATTCCTAAGGACTCTTGGGAAGATCATGTGAGCAGCTTTCTACAGAACCACTGCAGTCCTTCTATTGAATGCTGTGATGCTTTGGTGGGAATTTGTAGATGGCTATGTAGCCATGCATCTGCTGTCCTTGCACTTCTTGACATTAAAAGTAGCAGGTCTGAGAGGTTCAGAAAGGCTGGGTGAGTGATTGCCTGGCATCTTGAAGACGATACATGCTGCAGCCAACATGTGTTGCTGGTGGGGAGAATGGATGGGTAGAAGTGTTGATGGCGTGTCATTGAAGCAGACTACTTTGATCCAGATTCTGCCACGTTTCTTTCGTGTTGCATTTATCTGGGCAAATGATGGTGAATCTTTGGAACCGAGCATGTTCAAGACAGACCATTACTCTACAGATACTAAAGGTATCAATAATTCTGGTATTGGTGCATAATGGCACTAAGATAAACAATTGCTCCTGATCTCATTATATGGTGGCGCATGGATGAATTGCTGAATCCTGCTTCAAATCATGTGTCGTATTTGGCCGCCTGGTGATTATATTGCATATCTAAGAATAACTGTAGACTCCTGCTTTTCCATCAATAACAAAAAATTCAATAAATAATTTATTTTTTGTAATGCACTTTGGGATGTACTGAATGTAAGTTGGTAAATAAATGCAAGTTATTTATTCTTTTCAGTGTGCGTTCCATCTCCCCTTATAATCACAACATTCCTCTTCACTCCACGAACTGCTGTGGTCAGTTTGCTCGGTCTCATAAACGCTAGAGGGAAATTATAGCAATCTCATCGCCTGTTTGCCAGGAACAATCTGATTTTACATTGATAGTGGATTTCTTTTAGTTTGCTTTTTATGGGTGTGCCTTTTCATTAATCTTTTCAATAAACAACAATGCAATGAATTAGCTCACAGTTATAACTGAAATTGGTGGTGATTTATAGATCAATATCTTTAAAAGAGATGGAAAAACCTGCTGTGTTTATTTAAAAGGTTTTTCTTGTACAATCTAAAACCTTGCTGCAAGTTTCAAAGATCTAAGGCATTGCCTCCAGCTAGGTTTCTCTTCACTGATTTTATGAACGCACCATTCATGTAATAGTAACAATGACATTTCACTTGACATCAGAGTTTTAAATGAAATGGTAATTTTACTTTTGGAAATGCTTGGGGATGATGCAGTATTTTAATGGAGGTCCTGGATATTTTTTTAATTAACTTTTCAATGTACAAAAAATAATCAAATTGCCAGAGATTATGTTCAGTACCACACAATGGTTACATTTCAGCCTCAGAAATGCACACTTCTTGGGTTTTATGATGTGGTGGTAGATGTAACTTAATTTGTATATTTCATTTTTGCATTTTTATTTGCCATATTGGCAATTTAAAATATTCAGTAAGTAAATCCAGAGCTTTTTAAACTGTTAATTACCTATTTCATTGTACATTTGTAACCTGATGCCTTCCATTTTGAGACTAAATGTCTACTTTGTGGCCATGCCTTGTGATCCCATTTTAGATTAGATTAGATTATGATTATTAATCAGTATTTACAATTGAACATTAATGGGAACAGCTGAGCTGTATTTATGGTGCAGCCAAATCCTAAATCATATTTATATTCTCCTTTATTACACTAGTTCAATCATTAGAAAACACCAAGAATTGCAGAGTTATCCAAATTGGCTTTCTTCCAGAAAGGCTCAAGCAACCTACAATACAATACAATACAATACAATTCAATTTATTGTCATTTGGACCCCTTGAGGTCCAAACGAAATGTCGTTTCTGCAGCCATACATTACAAACAAATAGACCCAAGACACAACATAATTTACATAAACATCCATCACATCGCTGTGATGGAAGGCCCAAAAAACTTATCTCTCCACTGCACTCTCCACCCCGATGTCAGAGTCAAAGTCAAAGCCCCTGGCGGGCGATGGCGAATTGTCCCGCTATTAAAGCCATTAAAGCCACGCCGGGTGATGCAAGGTCGCGCACCGGGTCTTGGTGTTAGAGCCCCCGGCGCGCGCTCGCAGTCCCGCAGCCATTCCAAGCCGCGCGGGGCGGTGCTGTAAGGCCCCGCTCAGGTGCTCTTCAACCCCGCAACTCGGGCGGGAGAAGTCGCCGTTGCGGAAGCCCTGAAAAGCGGTCTCCCTCCAGGGACCCGCGGGCTCCCGGTGCCGCCCGCCAAACCCGCAGTTGCAGCCTCCGAATCTCCGGGGGTCGGGTCGCAGCAGCGTCCACCACCGCTCCACCCGCTCTGGACTCGGCCAGCTCCGCGACGGTGAGGTGAGTAGTCGGCACCACAGCCCCCGGTCTTCCTGTTGGAGGCCGCTCCTCGTTGCAGCCCCAACGACAACGGAGACCCGACAAAGAAAAGGTCGGGTCTCCCGTGCAGGGAGAGATTTAAAAGTTACCCCCTCCCCCCCCACACCACCCCCACCCCCCCACACACATACCCCAACAAAAATAACAAAAACTACATAAAAACATAAGACATAAAATAATAAAAACGCAGACGGACTGCAGAGGCCGCTGCTGACGAAAGTCGCGCCGCCCACCGAACCTATTTCAGCTTGTTAGATGCCCTTGTGCTATTCCTGGTATTTTTCCATTTTTGCCCATGGTTTTGGTTTATCTTAATGCTTGAAATGAGTTATGAACAGTTTCACATTTATCTGTTTCATCCATGGATAGCAGATTTGGCACAAAACTAGTTTCTGAGATCAACTTTCATCCAGGCTGTCTGCGAACATCTATACACAGAAGACAGACACAAAAAGCTAGAGTAACTCAGCGGGTCAGGCAGCATCTCTGGAGAAAAGGATTAGGTGACTGAAGAAGGGTCTCGACCCGAAATGTCACCTATTTCATTTCCCCATAGATGTTGCCTAATCCGCTGAGTTACTCCAGCTTTTTGTGTCTGTCTTCGGTTTAAACCAGCATCTGCAGTTCCTCCCTAAACATGTGTATATATGTTGTTATCATACGTTATTTGGCTAGCAGCAATTGCAAGGCAGAGTTTGCATTTTTTCCATATTTTCAATATCAGCAAATTTGTGCGTACTGAATATATGCTCCTTTATTTGGTTTATTTATTTCTCAGTAAATAAAGTGTGGGAGTTCAATTTGAATGTGATCGACATTACTGAAACACACCTTTTCACCAGCCCTGACACTTCTCAGTCATGTATTGACATGTCTCTTTCTCCAACAATGAAGACTCCTCTGTGGTCCCTGTGGTGCTTTTCAGACAGTAATTATTGATCAGACACTTGAGGCAAACTGGGTTAGGGACTGTTTGTAATTCAACGGTATTGCCACCTTGATTGTCCTATCAGATGGTTCCCAAAAATAATCGAAACCAACTTTTCCTGAGTATAAAGAAACTGCAAATGTTGGTTTATACCAAAGATAGACATAAAATGCTGGAATAACTCAGCGGGTCAGGCAGCATTTCTGGAAAAGAAAGAATAGGTGACTACAGGAACCCTTCAGTCCGAAGAATGTTTCCAACCCGAAATGTCACTTATTCTTTTTGTCCAGAAAAACTGATACTTCAAGATTTTCAGAGACAAGATACAGTTCCTATATTATTTGGTGGTTTTATTATTGGAACATAATTTAGTCTGAAGAAGGGTCTCGACCCGAAATGTCATCCATTCCTTCTCTCCATGGATGTTGCCTGTCCCAATGAGTTACTCCAGCAATCTGTGTCTATCTTCGGTATAAACCAGCATCTGCAGTTCTTTCGTACACATGGGACATAATTTACTTGGAAGCTTATTTAATGGCATTAATATTGTTAGACACATGGGTACATTGTAGTAACCTAAGGTTGGTAGGCATATACTTTAAACGAGATGATTCAAAAAAACACATCGTTTTTACATGTTTAAGAAGGAACTGCAGAAGCTGGAAAATTGAAGGTAGACAAAAATGCTGGAGAAACTCAGAGGGTGAGGCAGCATCTATGGAGCGAAGGTAATAGGCAATGTTTCGGGTCGAGACCCTTCTTCAGACCTTTCTTCCGCTATTTCCTTCGCTCCATAGATGCTGCCTCTCCCGCTAAGTTTCTCCAGCATTTTTGTCTACCGAATAATTTTTACATAGTTTCTAAATTGCTAGAAAATGATTTGACTGTTTTGCGGGCCTCTTGAAAAAAATCAGCTTGATTATCTTAAGTTTTATTAATGTTTCAAACTAGTCCTAACTCCTTGTGTACTGATGGAATCCGAATGGAATTCAGTCCCTCAGGTTTGAGGTCTATCAAGCTCCAATTTCAGCGGCTGAACTCAGTAACTAGTTGTAAAAATCAAATTCATTTGTAGCTTTTGTATTCTTAAATTGTTTATGCAATAACTACAGTAGATACCGGGGATTTGCAGCATTTCCGGTGAGGAGAAAGCAAGAATTTGAACGTTGAACTTTGTGAAGTAAAGTTTTTGAAGGCTATCAGTATATTTCTTAAACAGCTTTCCATTGGACATGAACAATTTGATGCAACTGATAGGTTAGTAATGCACATTTAGACACAAGGAACGGCAGAGGCTTGTTTACAAAGGAGACACGAAGTACTGGATTAACTCAGCAGGTCAGGCAGCGTCTCTGGAGAATATGGATAGGTGGCCTTTTGGACCTGCACCCGACTTCACATCCTGATACATCACCTTTCCATGTTTGCAGAGATGCTGCCTGACCCGCTGAGTTGCTCTCGTAATGCACATTTATTTAATTCTTGATTACTGAAACAAGTGGGATATTGTGGTGATATCACAAGAGTAGAAATAAGTATTTGTGTTTTTCTTTGGCTTTAAGAAGCAGGCAGCAATGAATATTCTGTTTAAATTTTGGTCAAGTATCTACACAAAGAATGTCTCCATTATTACAAGACACCTTGATCATATGTTTTATTTGGACTAGCTATTTGGCCAGACAACATTTCTTCTTTTTATCTGTACTTAGTGAAATTTATTAGCAACAAAATAATTATTGAATATTATTGTTATTGAAGTAAAACCTGTGACATTGTTAATTTAAGTACATTTGTTCATTTGAGACTACAGTTTTTTGATCACATTTAGGGATGTTATTTTTTTAACTGACCAATTGGGCAGAAATAAGAGTGGATTTAAATTATACTAACTTAAGGTCACTTGCAAAATCTCCTAAATATTTTGGTTATTTAAATATAAAATGCATTCAATACTGTGGTGCAGTATAAAATTAATTCATTTGGATCTTGTATATTAAAGCAACATTGGTTTTGTTTTTCAGGTATATAGTCCTCCCAAATGGAATTCTGCAAATTGTAGATGTGCAAGTAAGTGATGCTGGAGTATTCCGTTGTGCGGCCACAAATGCAGCTCAGACACGCTACAGTCAGGATGTCTCTCTCACTGTATTACAAGGTAATATGGCACAAACATTACTACAAGGAGATCAATGTAAATGAATTTGTATCAAAGTGGGCTAACAACCATCATTTCTTCTTGAGAAGACAAGTCATTTTGACTTGCTATATAAATATCAGAAATTAACTTTATAAGACTGAGTTTAACAAATCAATAATTCCACCCAAGAAAGTGCCTCTGGAATATCTAGACTCCATCTGGCTTCTGTAACTATGTTGTTGATATGGCTGGTCGAGGTAAACTCTTGGGAAATGGTAGTTCCCCAGATATTGACAGATGTTGAATTGGCTGTGGTTTTCACGGCTCCAGATCAACGATGGTTCAACCTTTTCATGTACGTGCTACCTCATTATGCCGGCTCTCATGAATAGTCTTGAACGCTAGAATTGCCAGTAATGTAAGGTTTAGATTTTTAAGTCCATTTCACAGTTTCACACTGTGAAATTCTGGACATTCATGCTTTGTATGCCATGTACCGTTAGATTTTATTTTACGTGGCACTTGTCAATTTAAGCTATATTGATAGAGATTATTTCTGAGGCGTGATGAATAAGTGCTCAAAATATAATTATTATCAATGTACACCACTCTAAACCAATTGCCGCACAGAATAAATGTTACATTATACATAGCTCTGTCTATTTATATGTGTAAATTTGAAAGATTAATTCTGAGGTAGAATTGCAAGAATCTATTTTAGTAGTTTCTTCCATAGATTTTTATTATCCATATTTATTATCTGTCATTTAACTGAAAACCTGGATTTGTAAAATAATCTAATAAAAAGGAAGATAAATAAATGTTTTTACTTTGCTCTTTATTGAACATTTACATTGCAAGAAGATTGTGAGGAAGAGTGACACGTTTAAATGCTAATGCATTTAAATGATATTGACTCAAAAAATTAATTAATGCATTATTATCTGTGTTACAGAACAAAAACAACATCTGTTAGACTTTGTAATTTATTGATCATTAGATAAACCTCTTTTCTTGCTGTGTGATTGTTTACATTTTTTTTAAATTTAAGCTATTGTTTCATCAAATCCCTTTCTTTATATTGTAACACTCAAAAATTCACATGAAGAATTTGGTTTAAATATAGTGTTTATTGAAATTAGTTCACGGCAAAAAATCATTGCAGATTAATCAAACCCAAATAGCCATTGCCTTTGAGAATAAGGAGAAAGATAAATACATTTACTTGCAACATTCATATCCTCTTCTGCTGTATGAATAATTTCATTAAAACAGTCCACATGCCACCCCAGGTATTCTCAGTCACTTTATTCAGTTTTCTTCAATAATCTACTATCTGATTATTTGGTACACCAGTAACATTTATCTTAATTTTCTTTTTCCTCTTAAATCATTGTTTATTTCTCAATACATTGGCTGACAAGTTACATTTAAATACTCTGCTTTAGGTCTACCTATTCTATATCCCCACCTAATTAATAGTGTATGAAATATTCTTTGGGCTCCGAAACTCCAGAAATACCTGGACTTGAAATTGGATAATTCTTTGTTCATACTGTTGAGTTGTAAGGTCCCCAAGTGGAATACGAGATGTTGTTCCTCCAGTTGAAGCCTAGCCCCACCCTGGCAATGGGGCAGGCCTAAGACCGAAAGGTTGTATGGGAATGGGAAATTATTGTAAGTGCTGTTGAGATCAATGGGCAATTTAAGGAGACTGCAGCTTAAACATACACATTTCTTGAGAAATTTGTGAATCTCATTTAATTATAAGCTTTGGTGGTGCTATTATACTTGGTTTATTTTTAGTTTAAGAAGTATATTCATTTATTCCTGAAGCATGTTGAATGTGAAAACTTAATCAGGTAATATATATGAAGTATATATTACCTCTGCATATATACAGTTATACTTGTAACAAAAGATGTGGGATTTTGTCTTTGTTGTGATTACTATATCCAGCTTAAAGCTTCACGGACCAGTGTTATATTTCTGTTGTTTTTAACACCTCTGAAAGGACCTTACATTAACTATGGCCTGGAGAGCAGCTCTATAACCCCTCATTGGGTTGAACGATAGTGTGATTTGTTAATTTTATTCCAAGAACTCTGGTTATTCTCAATACCTGTAACATTGTATGCATTAATTTTACTTGTTGTAAGGATGTCTCAAAGACAAACAAATAAGATGAAGCCATTTGCAAAAAAATAATAATTTCTTGTATGTGGAAAAATACCATTCTGTGATTTCATGACTTTGAACACCTTATTTTCCTTATGGCTCATTTACAAATGAACATTTTCTGAATTAGCCATTTCTGTTTAACCTATTATTTTCTGTGCATTCACGTTTTGGCTTTTCTGACAACAGTGAGATCTCTTGGTCGTTTTCTCACGGTAGGACTTTGGTTAGGTCATATTTGGAGTATTGTGTGCAGTTCTGATCACCCCATTACAAGAAGGATGTGGAGGCTTTGGAGACGGTGCAGATGAGGTTTACCAGAATGCCGACTAGATTAGAGAGTATTAGCTATAAGGGGTGGTTGGACAAACTTTGATTGTTTTCTCTAGAATGTTGGTTGAGAAAGGCCTGATAGAAGTATAAGATTATGAAAGGCATAGACAGGGTAGGCGGTCAGATCCTTTTCCCCCAAAGATGGAAATGTCAATGACTAGAGGATATAGCTTTAACGTTACAATTCTTTTCGAAACTTGCTATATATAACCTGATAATATTACACGGATAATATTTAAACTTCTACTTGATGGAAGTTATACCGATACAGTTGGTAAAGAAGTATGTACCATTTCACATTTTATAATGAATGTTAGATGCATTGGGTGTTAACTTTAAAACACATTTAGATACAAATTACTGGAGTTTTGTGTGTTTTTATAAAATCTTAAACGGAAGCCTCTCGCTGTGCACCAAATAATCCGTAACACAATTTACATTTATCATGTAGTCTGAAGTCTCATTGATCAGTAGATTAGATTAGTTTATTTTATGAAACCATTGGGAATTCATCCAATTTCATTCTCTACCCGCAATAAATCTAATTATACGTTCAAACGAAGTACAATTAGATGATGAAGGGATCGTATCCATTAATGCCAGTGCTAAAAAAAGCTAACTGACACATTTATTAAAAATAATTATTCATAACCATTTGGATAATTTTCATTTATTTACATAGACAGTGGTCAATCTCCCAAAGTCAGTTGAGTAACCAACAACATATTGTTTTTCCTACTATTTTTGTGCCTCTGATACTCTTTGATCTATTTTTTTTGCATTTCTTAACCAAAAGGCGACATGCATTTTGGCTGTTGTCCATGCCATTCATCATCTTACAATATGTAACACATATATGTCATCAAAATATCATTCTTAATATAATTCATAATATTCACATCAACCCTTCTATTTGCCAGTGGCAAATTGACTCTCCTGAATGTTTCGTTCTATGTGGACTATGAAGACTGACATCCTATAAAAACTGCAGGAAGTTTGTGTAAAAATAATGTGTGGATCTTCTTCCAAGAAGGGGAATTTGTTATGCTTCTCTGGTCTGGTGCTACCATAGAACATGCAGTCAATGGTCAGGCAACTTTGTTCAAAACCGATGAACAACATTTTAAAAATGGATGATTAAGTCACCAGCTAAAGTAATTGTCTCTCATCCCTAATTTGGCTGCACAAATGTAGGGTTCTGATGGCACAAATCTGCCTGTTCTGAGAAATTATGTACACAACACAGCTGATAGATTGACTGCAGTCTGACTACGAGTGCTCCTATCCAAAATGTGAAATTGGTGACAAAAATTCAAGATGATACATACTTGGATGATTTTTAGCAGTTATTTTATTCTGGCATACTGAATATGTTTCTCAATATTTGTGCTGATGAGGTGATGAAATATGATCAGCAGACAAAGAACTTTATTGACATCCTAGGATTCAATATTTGCTCAAAAATAGCTGTATAATATCTACCTTGGTTTCTCAAGTGGCCACATCATGCCTGGCATTTGATTCTATTTCTTTTGCAAACTTGGCAGTGTACAAAATATAAGCTTGATTGGACAGGAAAGACATAGAGAAGAAATAAACGAGTGGATATCAAATGAAAGAAAGAGTACAGCGCAATGCAAATAATGGAGGTTTGAAGAAATGAAGGATGCAATGAATGATAAAGAGAAGACTGATCTGATCAAGATTCACCAAGAAATAGAATCAGGTCTCACAGTCCTCCTGTAGTTTAGGAATGTTTTAAACCAAATAGCACCCTAAAAAATACCCGTAGGATTCTGCATGTTTACATTTTATATGAAAATTAACAGTTACTACAACAATTGTAATACTACAATTAACAGATCCCTTTTTATTGGAAGGAAGCCACTATTATTGGATGATTTCCACTATTATGGTAATTAGCTGATGATATTGTTTGATAACACTGCTAAATTTGCACTTTAATTATTAGTAATCTGGCATAAACAGTACATTCTTACTGGGATGCATTGTTGACTGCTGAGAATAAACAGCATGAGCATGTAGACCATTTACAGTGTAATAGAAGGAGGGAAATAGATTGCGATGAGCCAATTCTTTGTTTCACATCTGGGAAAAGCCAAGAGTTGTATGTTTGTGAGATTGTGATGTTACAAATGGTGATTGTATTACAGCCTCAACATCTCTTTGTGCTAAATGGGCCACTTTATTAATTCCCAGCCAAGGTCAAGTATCTGTACTTGATTCAGAACTTGCATCGAGTACTGCTTTTCTGATCATTAAAATATCCAGTTTTGAAAAGCCAGGAATATTAATGCGAGTGGGAAAAAAAAGATGTTGAATTCAGGGTGAGTATTCAAAAGCAGAGCTTGGATCTTTAGGTTATATACCGCTAACAGATTTAGCACAGCTAGCATTACTAGAGTAAACTCTAGAAAAGCGGACAAACTGGATCGAATACCTGGAGAGGTTCGGAAATTGTGCGCCGATCAACTGACAACACGCTTTGCCGACATCTTCAACCTCCCACTACAGCACTCTATTGTCGTTATCTTCGTCTTGGAATTCTCCATCAGTTCAGTGCCCAAGACAAATAAAATGAATTGTCTCAATGACTACTGCCCAGTAGCTCTAACATTGACCACAATGAAGTGCTTTGAATGATTCGTAATGGTCCACATCTACCTCATACTTCCAGACAATCTAGACTCCTAGAGAAGTCTGGAAGGATGAACAGGTCTCCAGAGGATGCTACCAGTCCTCTCCCCACTACATTCAGTTCTGGCTCACATTGGCAAGAATAGTTATGTCAGGATGCTATTCGTTGACAACAGCTCGGCATTTAATATCGCAACACCAAATAAGCTCATCCCTAAACTTCTGGATTAGGCCTTAGTTCTTTCAACTGCAACTGTCTTTTGGACTTCCTTCCATCCGGTTCGTCTTCACAGTGCATTACATCAGGAAGGCTGAAAGTATCATCAAAGATGCCTGACATTGTCTTTTCTCTCTTACCTTCTTGGAGAAGATACAGGAGCCTGAAAGCTCAGATGGCCACTCTTTAGTACAGCTTCTTCTCCACTGCTATCAGGCTCCAGAATGAATCATCTCTTTCACACCACCTTCCTGGAGATGATGCCACATACTTTTACTCTTAATCCTACGTACTTCGGTTATTCCATTACTTATTGATAAAAAATATTGTCGCACTACTTCAGATTGCAGTTTTCTAAGCGTTGTATTTATTGTTATTTTCACATTCTTTTTGTGTCCAATATCTTTTTTTAGGATTTAAATCTGTGCCTGGAAACGTGGTCATCATTGCTCAGCCAAAAAATGTCACTGTTATTGCTGGTCAAACAGCCATCATGGAATGCATGGCGTATGCTGATCCAACGCCATTTGTCTCTTGGATTCGGCAAGGTAAGTTGCTGTGAACATTCCACGAAAATGAAATCTGCCGTGATGTGAGATGAGGGTTTATTAGAGACAGCTATTTTATAATGATATTTCATTGTAAATCTTAGTTACATTGTGGAGAAGCATAGATTTCATTTATTTTCCCGCACTTTTGATTTCACAACGCATTACCTACCAGTTCCAGTTGAAGATTTATTTCTTACATGAATAATGTATGTTTTGATACTAGTGAGCACCTGACATAGTAGTAATATCTTTTTCACTTAAATTTAGTTACAATGAAATCTATTAATCATTAGCAAGAACAGAAATGCTGGAAGAACAGCCAGTCAAACAGCATCTGTGGAAAGAGAAACAAGCCACGTTTTGCATGATCACCTGGTGTGCATGTTCACGCGAGTGAGAGAGAAAAGGGGGGGAGGGAATGTGTTCATCTGATTTCAGGCATTCTCTTTGTTTCACCCATTTCCCTCTCCCAAACTCTACTACTTACACCAATTTGCTTTCTCTCATGATTTTGTTAAAGTCTTTGACCTGAAACATTAACTGGTTTCATATTCCAGCATGTTACGTTTTATTTGTTTTCAAAACTGCCACCTTAATTTCCAAGAACATTATTTACCATTTCTGTATGCAGATCTGCAATGCTGAAACATTCCACTTTTTAAACAACACATGAACTGTTTCAACGGATTCAGGAGCACTGTGTCTTCAAGTAGTTTTCAATTTGCAGATGGACAGACAGACAACAGAACCATTTTTTGTGGCTCTGATCAATATCTATTTTTAAGATAGCACCACCACAATTGAATATTTCACTTCTTTGCTATGTGTTGTTCTTCTTGTATTCAAATAGTTTGCTATATGATCATACTTTCCAACAGTGAATGGCTTTGACCTATCCAGAAAATGTGAAAGGCAGTTTACAAATGCAAATTTGTATCTATAACTAACACTGGATAGCTTTTTAAAGCTACCTCCATAATGGTAGCCTGAAAATCTACCATATTCATATTCCATGTGGAGTTTTATGTACTGACCTGATTGCCACAGGACTACTAGGTTGGCATGACGGTTTCGAGGAGAACATCTTTAGTCAGAGGGTGGTGAAACTGGAATTCTTTGCCACAAAAGGATGTGGAGGCCAAGTCACTGGATATTTTTACAGCAAAGTTAGATAGATACTCGATTAGTACAGGTGTCAGAGGTTATGGGGAGAAGGCAGGAGAATGTGGTTAGGAGAGATAAATCAGCCATGATTGAATGGCGGTGTAGACTTGATGGGCCGAATGACCTAATTCTACTCCTATCACTTATGACCTTATGAACATTAATCATGGCATTGTGGTAAATGATTTATTTGCAAAAACAACTTAATAGGGCAGAACATTTCAAGCGCAAAAACTTTCAGATTAGTTTTTAGATATGTTTATCTGATAGTTAATGGAATAACACATTTTTAACACTGCACATGTCCTGGAGCACTAGGACTGTTAGACTGAAGGGAAAATTTATAACAAACACTCGAGTATTTCTCTTCTCTGACACTGACTGCCAGAACACACAATTGAAGCCAAGATACAGAATAGTCCAGCAGTGTTAAACTATGATGAAAGAAGTAGAAATGGTATTTTTAAAACAAACTATCAAATAAACTGTTGTCATTCCTTTAGCGAAAGCGATGACTTTTAGCTGCATGGTGCACCAATTACCCAATCAGTGGCGCTTGTCTTCCATGAAGTTTTAGTATCCCAATTTAATAAGTGTAGGCTATTCCAAATTTGGTAGAAACTATATTACTAGAATGGGGATGATACTTAACAATAATGGACAAGCAACATAAGATGAAACTTACGTGAGCTTCTTGTCAAGTGTATAAGAGTGTTGTATAGTTGTTTTTCTCCTTCTCTTAGGACCTCTGGTGGCAGAAACTATGTACTGTTTCTATGGTAGACAAAAATGCTGGAGAAACTCAGCGGGTGAGGCAGCATCTATGGAGGGAAGGAATGAGTGACGTTTCGGGTCGAGACACTTCTTCAGACTGATGAGGGGATTGGGTCTAATCTCTGATGTGTTGGTGAGGAGCGTGTCATACACGTCATCACAAATCACACTGAAAATTATAGGGAATTTCACATATGGAAAGATTGAGATAATTGTTTATTTTTCATCAACTCTCAAAAAGAGTAATCCAACGGGTACATTCATTTAAAAAAAGACACAAAGTGTTGGAATAATTCAGGTGGCCAGGTACCATCTCTGGAGAAAGTGGCTGATGTTTTAGTTTGGGACCCTTCGACAGACTGATTATGGTGGGGAGGGGGTAGAATAGCTTGTGGACAGTAAATATTTTTACAGAATCAGGTATGTAACTGTATGCAAGGTACACAGATAGAATCCTCTGCTTTTCATTTTAATGTCTCCTTCATACCTGGGCGTTTGAGTTGCCGAACCAGGCTGAGATGCAACAAGTTAGTATGCTGTCTACCATGTAAAAATTCACTGGCATCTTCCAAGCTTCAACTCTTCTCCAAGATGGGTGAGTGCTTCTGGCTACAAAAAAACGCCATGTGCATCACCAGAAAGACTGCAATAAATGAAGAAGACAGTCCACCAGCAAATTGGTATCTTGTTTTGAGTGACAAATATTGGGCTTGCCATTGTTGCACAAAACCTAAAACATGAATAAATAAACCAAAGCTAGTTCACTGACAGCGATTGGGTATCGAAGGATATACAAATCCGAAACATCACCTATTCCTTTTCTCCAGAGATGCTGTCTGACCCGCTGAGTTACTCCAGTTTTTTGTGCCTACCTTCGATATACAAAGTAAGCTACAATTACAAGTACAATTACTTGTTTTTATTTCATCCCTTGCTATACCTGCAGATGGTAAACCAATTGCTACTGATGTCATTGTGGTTGGAAGAACAAACCTTATGATTGCTCACACCCAACCGTATCACTCTGGTGTGTATGTCTGCCGTGCCAATAAGCCACGAACCCGACAGTTTGCCACTGCTGCTGCTGAGTTGCGAGTGCTAGGTATGTGTGTCTTCACTTTTATTCACTGCAACATTTGTTGTCATGTACTATTTCAGTTATATAAATGCAATATGCAATAGCAACTTGCAATCAAATGTGCAAGATTGAACATAATTTTTATTTTTTTTTAATTTATTTATTAGAAGTAGACATATTATAAAATGTAGTTACATATTATAGTAAAAAAAAAACTTTTCATATACATCAGTCATACATTATTAAAATTTTCCATTATCAATTACTTCTGCTTCTAGTATTTTTATTTTTTATAGAAAGCGAGAAAAAGAGAGGGTAGAAAGTTACAAATAAAAAAGAAAGCAAAAAAAAAAAAAAAAAAAAACAAAAAAAACAACACAACAGAAAAACAAGGGAGGTGGAATGGGTTACCTGTAATACATCAATGGAGATAGGTTCGTAGGTTATAAAGTATAGAGTATAGTTTTTCATCTGTTCCTGAGTTCAAGTTTCAGCTGGGTCCTCGTGCTGTGCCAATCTATCCCTTCAGATAGTTAATGAATGGAGCCCAAATTTTATGGAAAAGATCTTGTTTGTCCATTAAGACAAGTCTAATTCTTTCTAAGTATAGGGTCTCCGACATTTCCGTAATCCACATTTTGATTGTGGGGGTTGTAGGGCCTTTCCAAAATTTTAATATTAATTTTTTTCCGGTTATTATACTGAAGATTGAACATAATTTTATTCGCAGTATTTAACAATTTATTTTTCAAAATAGGCCGCAAATAAAAGTTATTAAAATATATTGTTGAACTTGTATATCAGTAGTAGACCAGGTTATAATAAATATTAAATGTTATCAAAACCTTTTCTCCAGCTTGATCAATAACAATGTTTTTAATTTCTTTGGTGATTGTTTATATTAGTAGTCGTTTTGTTTTAGCTTTGGTTCATAATTCATTGGACATTATAATTTTTAGGAACCATTTTAGTACATCCCGAATGGTGCAGAAGTTTTTATTTCAAGTTTCTGAAGTTCATTTCTTCTTTTCCAGCCCCACCAATGATCACACAGTTTCCTGAGACAATCTCCCGGATCCGTGCAAGCACGGCTAGATTTTTCTGCAAAGCCAAGGGGGAGCCTGCCCCGAGTATTCGCTGGTTGAAAAACGGAAAAGACATATTGTCCAATGGCCGAGTAAAAATCCAGAGCAGTGGCAGTCTAGTAATTAATCAGATTGGACTGGAAGACGCAGCTTACTACCAGTGCATTGCAGGGAATAGTCTTGGAATGGCTTGCACTACAGCCAAATTAACTGTGACAGTTCGAGAGGGCTTGCCCAGTGCTCCTAAAAGTGTGTATGCCACTACATTATCAAGTACATCAGTATTAGTATCCTGGGAGCGCCCAGAGTACAACAGTGAGCAGATTATTGGATTCTCCCTTCACTATCAAAAAGCTGTGGGTAGGTGCTCTATATTTGCTTTACATCTGTGAATGAGTGCCACCATAAATAAAATCATGCAGGCTATAGAGCTAGCTCTTATTAGCCACAGAAGCAACAAGCACTATTCTGGCTAGTTTGGAGGATGACTGGTAGAAATACATCTCAATGGCCCAGGTTATGCTCACAGGAAGTTACGTATTTTTCCGTTGTTGAAACATATGGCAGGCCAAAGTGGTATTTTAAAATATACAACCATAAGATTTAGAAACAGCAGCAGGACATGCATCTCTGTGAATCTTCCTCAGCAATTGAAAAGTTCATAACTAATCCCATCCCCTTTCAAGACCAATTTCATACCTCTTCTTTTCCTAGAATGCAAAATCTGATTCTCTCGGCTTTGAATATCTCGAAGACCAAGCATCCACCCCCTTCAAGGGTAGAGCATGCCAAAGATTTACAATCGTTTGAATAAAGCCATTTCCCCCCCTCTGTTCTAAATGGCCGACTTTGTATCCTTAAACTGTGTTCCCTCCATCGGACTCTCAGCATCTATACCTGTCAACCTGCCCGCCCCCGCCCTGCTAGAGTATTGTTTGTCTTAGTGAGATCTCGCAGTCTTCCATTCTTCTAAATTGTTCGGAGTACTGAAAGATATATACAAAATAAGCAATCAGATTGATGAAGCAATAACTACTTTATCTCCACTATTCAAACGCTACTGGGTAAAATAAAAACTAATAAAAGAAGGTGCTATTACAGCAATGCGGGCGGGAAATTTTATTACATGGCACACCTTGGTTGTGCATTACCTGGTAGGGTTTCATTAGAAACCTGTCCAAAATATATTTGGGTAATTGTGGGAATATATATGTGTATGATGCATTTACGTGCAAGCATGTTCAGTTGTACACATGCACAGTAGCCCATCAAGCAAGTCAAGGCCTTTTTTAATAATATTTCCATAACTTTGACTTGAGCACATTCACATGGGAGGTCTTCACGTTGATAAGCTTCAGCATAACTTAAAGGGGACCTGTTTAACCAGCTTTTCCACTTAATCAGATCTCCCCTAGGTTCCTGTATCACCAAATACTATCTCTTCTTCATCCACATTCAGTTAAGACCATAACCTGATTCTCAAGGTCCTGATTGTGATCATTCTAACCCTATCAGCCCTGGAGAGAAAGAATGTCTTGGTAAGTCTGTTAACATCAAGGAGCCACAGAAACTCAGATGAAGGAATCTTGAGCAAAAAAAAAGAGGTTGAAGGACAGGCAGCATCAGTGGAGGGAACAAGCAGACAAATTGTCAGGTTGGGACCATTCTTCAGACTGATGGAGTGGGGGGGGGGAGAAATCTGGAGAAATGGGGACGGGGCAAAGCCTGGCAGATGTTGGGGAGAGTCATTGACATTTCCTCCTTGGGATAAACAGTCTGACTGCCAACTCTTTCTATGCCTCTCTTACTTTAATATACTTCAATCAGGTCTCCCCTCAGCCTCTGCTCCAGAGAAAACAATCCAAATTTGCTAATACATTTAAGATACTGTTGAAAGACGATGAGCAGGAATTTCTTGGGAATTGCCAACAGTTTCACAGATGCTGAGGGGTGACCTTAGAAATGTATAAAATCATGAGGAGCATAGATAATGTAAATAGACACAGTCTTTACCCCAGGGAGTCTAAACTTTGAGGGCATAAAATTAAGATGAAGGGGGAAAGATTTAAAAAGAACCCGAGGAACAACTTTTTCACACTGATGGTGGGTGGTGTGTTCAATGGAATGGGTTGCCAGAGTGTTAGGGTTGAGGGGGTGCAATTCTAACATTTAAAAATCACTTGGACAGGCACATAGACAGTAAAGGTTTGGAGAGATAGGGATCAGGCACAGGCAAGTGGGACTAGCTCCGTTAGGTAAGTTTGGTCAGCATGGTCGAGTTGGGCCTAAGGGTCTGTTTCTGTGCTGTATAACATTAGCTCAAGTATAAATCAATAGTCCAGCTTTTTAGGTGTTAAATATTCATTCTTCCTCAATAATTAGCTGTTAGTTAATTTATACTCTTCCACAGGTACAAACAACGTTGAATACCAGTTTGCAGTAAATAATGACACCACCGAGCTTCAAGTGAAAGACTTGCAAGCGAACACTAGCTATGCCTTTTATGTTGTTGCTTACTCTCAACTTGGTGCCAGTAGGACCTCGTATTCTGTTGTTGTAGAAACCAGGGAAGATGGTAAGGATGGGGCAATATTTTTTTAATTTCTTGCAAATCCACTCGTGTCTAATCCATCAGTCAGGGCTTGTCAGGATGTCAGCATATTTTGTCAGTTGCTGCTTCAGAATGTAACTGTCTTGTAAAATGTATGCTCTCATGCTCAAATAATTATTACTTCCTTGGAACAAGATCCCGATGATAGTGATCTCCAGATTACTCGCAATGCCACATGCTAGCGAGGGCAGAAATAGGAAGATAGCATAGATGAATGTGTGGGTCAGGAGTTTTGTGCAGGGGGCAACAATTCAGGATTTTAGACCATTGGGATCTTTTCTGGTGCGTTGTTGACTTGCACAAGGAATGGGTTGCATCTGAAGTGGAGGGCAACCGATATATCTTGGCAGGAAGGTTAGATCGGGAAGGTTTAAACTAGAGAGGAAGGGGGGGATGTGAAAACCAGGTAACCTTGACAGTTAATGGAGATGTCTTGAGGACAGCATGCATTATTATTGATGAGGTGCTGGACATCCTAAAGTGTATGAAGGTAGATACATCTCCTTGGCCTATTCAGATAAATCAGAGGACCCTGTGAAAAGCTTGACAAGAATGTGCAGGAGCCCTGGCTGAGATACAGTGCATTCAGAAAGTATTCAGACCCCTTCACTTTTTCCACATTACAGCCTTATTCTAAAATGGATTAAATTATTTTTTTTATCATCAACCTATACACAATACCCCAGAATAAAAAATCGAAAACAGATGTTTAGAAATTTTTGCAAAGTAATTAAAAATAAATAACTGAAATATCACATTTACATAAGTATTCAGACCCTTTACCCAGTACTTTGTTGAGGCACCTTTGGCAGCGATTACAGCCTCAAGTCTTCTTGGGTATGACTCTACAAGCTTGGCACACCTGGATTTGGGTAATTTCTCCCATTCTTCTCTGCAGATCCTCTCAAGCTCTGTCAGGTTGGATAGGGAACGTTGATGCACAGCTATTTTCAGGGCCCTCAGAGATGTTCGATCGAGTTCAACGGGCTCTGGTTGGGCCACTCGACATTCACAGACTAGTCACAAAGCCACCCCTGCGTTGTCTTGGCTGTGTGCTTAGGGCCATTGGCCACTGGCACGAATTGGTTGCCGCTGCTCTCTCTTCACACTGTGTTTTTGATTTTCTGTTTTTGGAATGAATTCTGTTTTTAATTTGTGTCTCTGTGATGTCTTTATTACTTATTTTATTCTGATTATATGTTTTACTATGTAAGGTGTCCTTGAGATTTTGTATGAAAGGCGCCCATTAAATATAAAATTTATTATTATTATTATTATTGTCCTGTTGGAAGTGGAACCTCCGCCCCAGTCTGAGGTCCAGAATGCTCTGAAGCAGGTTTTCATCGAGGATCTCTCTGTACTTTGTTCCGTTTATCTTTCCCTCGATCCTGACTAGTCTCCCAATTCCTGCCGCTGAAAAACATCCCCACAGCATGATGCTGCCACCATCATGCTTCACCGTGATGAGCGGGGCCTGGTTTTCTCCAGACATGACACTTGGCATTTAGGCCAAATAGTTCAATCTTGGTTTCATCAGACCAGAGAATCTTGTTTCTCATGGTCTGAAAGTCCTTTAGGTGCCTTTTGGCAAACTCCAAGCAGGCTGTCATGTGCCTTTTACTGAGGAGTGGCTTCCGTCTGGCCACTCTACCATAAAGGCCTGGTTGGTGGAGTGCTGCAGATATAGTTGTCCTTCTGGTTTTATTATTTTTATATTTATATTGGTCCATATTATTTTGAGGTAAGGGCCTTTGAATTTATCTGTGCAAGAAAGACACATTAAACAGTTAATACTCAGTGGGCCAGGTTTTGACTTGCTGCCACCGCGGTTTGTAGTGCTGCAGGTCTTTCACTTGCATTTCCTAAAGTGACACCGTGGTGTTCTTCTGCACCATACCACAGGGAAAGAGCTGTACCTTCATAACATTTATTCATAACTGTACTCTCATAACATGCTGTGCACTTCCTCCACCATGTAACTGTGACAATGGCATATAAATTAAATTTCTCATCCCTATTCGTCCTTTGTACCTTGTTATTTTCAGCAACTATTCATAAATGTATTATTGCAGAACCCTTCTTCCTGCTAAACAGTTTAATCTTAAATGTACTTGATCAACAGAGAATTACACAGGTGTAATCTGACAAAATAAAACCCCATTCAATAGTATTTGGCAAATCCCAAACTTAGGGGGTTGTTTTATCTGGAAGCAGCTGATCAGCAATATTTCCTGCATCCACAGTTACAACGAGCACAATTTAGCTAATTGAAAAAAAATCATACACATGCTCTTTTGCGAAAAAACATAAAACGCCTTGGCTTTAATGTAATGTTATATCTGGGGTTTGTTTGATTAACATAGTTTGAATATATTTTGTGGATTTGTCTTTATTCCTTCATTGAAATTGTACTAAAACTCTTTTCCTGTTTCTGAACAGTACCAAGTAGGGGCCCTCAGCCATCCTTGTCCTTCACCACTCTCACTGACATTCGGGTAACATGGCTTCCACTTTCTCCTGAGCTCAGTCATGGCAAAATAACAAAGTACCGAATCGATTACTGCATGTTGAAAGAAGGTATGTATCAAGTATGCTTGCCTGATGCTTGCCTGATTAGTCAGAATTCCGTTGTTTGATCTGAATATTGAATATACTGTACAGATTTTTAATTTTATGAGTTATCTGAAATGCAAGCACGATGCAACAACTCAGAATTTTGCTATTATACCTATTTTTGGAACAGTAACCTTCCATTTTTGAAAGTGACAACCTGTTCTATCAATTTTGTGAAATATCAGTCTCCCTTTGTAACATTATTCGTGGTTGCTATAAAACCCAGTCTCCTGGTTTGATAGCTGTCGTGTTGGTAATTTTCTCGTGCTTTTTCAGTCCGTGCTGGGGACCACAACTGTCACTTTCATACACTCCCTTTTATGCTGCTGGGAAAATGCTGAGGATAGAACAGCAGTAAGGGTGTCCAATGGACTTAGAAATCATTTATCCTCTTGTTTTCTCTGTTCAGCTGCATTCTTGGCATTCATTACTTTTTTATTTCTACAATTAAAGCTTACATATGATTGTAATTTTAGGCTTCCACAGAGCAATAACATAAGCTGGGTTATCCAATGAGGTAATAGCATACGGCTATTTACTCCCTGAATTTAAATTCGGTTAATCACTGGCAGCTGAGAATACTGTCCAAAATATGTATTTAATTCAATGTGCCTAAAATGGCTATGTGTTAAATGAGAGACGGTCGTGAATCATTATCACTCTGATTTGGAGAAGGAATAAGCCTAATATATTGCAACATTAATGTTGGTTGAATGCTTACCCTAAAAGTGAAAGTGGATCACAACAGACGTTATATCTGCAAAGTTGAGGAGCCATCTTAGGGAACGGCTGCTAACCAGCAGCCGTCCGTTTAATTCACTTTTTTTTTGTAGTTTTAGTGAGTCCTATGCTTGTTTGTGGGAGAGATAGACTTTTTAATGTGGGGGGTAGGGGGTAACAATATTTCTAGGTCCCTACTTGGTCGGTGAGGCAGCTTTTTCTCCGGGCTGCCCGGTCGACCCGTCCTCGTGGCCTACCAGCGGGCGTGGAGTGCCGTTTCCTGGCGGGGACCGCCCAGCACCTCGGCTTCGGTGGCGGCGCTATCGCGGAGCGGAGCGGGCGATGCCTTGCCTGGGTCGCCGCGCTGGATCGACGCGCTGGAGCTCTGGTGAGCTGTGACCGCCGAGTTCATCACCTCCGGGCTGCGGGTCTGCGGAGCGGAGCGGGCGGCGCCGACTTCAACATCGGGAGCCTGGGAGCTCCAAACCGGCGCGGCCTTGTCGCCGCGGTCTCCGGTAAGGAAGCGGCCGTTCCAGGTGGCTCAGCCGCTGAGAGGACTCTCCCGACGCCGGGGCAACAGCACCCGGCCAGAACGGCCAGGAACATCGGGCCTCCGTAGAGGCAATAGCGGAGGCCTCAATAGGCCTGACTTTGGGAGAACTGGGGATGTGGACTGGACATTGTGCCTTCCCCCACAGTGGTAACCATTGTGGGGGGATGATTTTTTGTGTGTAAGTGAATATTTTAGTTTGTGTCCTAGATGGCTGTCGGAAGGGAGAGTGTACGCTGGCGCGGTTTAGCTGCCGCTGCTCTCTCTTCACATTGTATTCTTGATTTTTTTGTCTTTGGATCGAATTCTGTCTTTAATTTGTGTATTGGTGATGTCTTTATTATTTATTTTACTCCGATTATATGTTTTTTTACTCTTGTTAATTTCTGTAAGGTGTCCTTGAGACTTTGAAAGGCGCCCGCAAATAAAATTTATTATTATTATTATTAAAGTTCTGATGCTTTTGGGGTGCAGACATACAATTGCAGACATACACTTTTATTCAGGTATTGTTAATGTATAACTTTATGCGACAGATCACATTTATTCAATTGAAGTTGACGGGAATGAGACACAGGTCACACTTCCTACAGTGCAATCTAAGAAAATATACAAAGTTCGGATTGCAGCAAGAACCAGTGTGGGATATGGTGCACCATCAGATTGGACCCAGCACATCATACCCGACAGAAATAAACAAATAATGGGTAGGAACAATCTCTTTCCAGATTAATAAAAGGCAAGCTTCTTTACACTGTACAGGATGATTACCTTATTTTCTCCATTGTTTAGCATATACATGAAGCATTATTGTGTTTGGTAGAGAATTTATAATATCCATTCTTATTTTGAGTTCACTCCAGATAAAATGTCGTCCATTATAATTTAGGATGTAATGTCCATCAGGCATATTCATTAACGATTACACTGGAAATATTTTGACTTTAATATCATTACCTTCATAGAAAAATTAAACTTCCAGAGATGTGTGGGTTGTAACTCGTTCAGTTAATGGCTCCCGTAAATGTATCTGCATATATTTTTGTCAGTGAGTTTATGTAGTTGCAATGTTCAAGCCAGGGGTAAGCACTGCAACACTGCAATTTTATCTGCTTATTTTTAGACAGCTATGATTGTCACAAATCATAGAAAACTCTGGGTTTGGAATACTTGTATAACCAGATTGTTTGCTGGGATTAGTTTCAATTAAAATTGCTCCACAGTAATTCTAAAACCCATCTATCCAATATCATAAGCTCTCATCCCAATCCAGTTCTGATTCCATGTACACTGATTTGCAATGGGTGTAAGAAACGGCAAATTTTATATTTTTCATTGACTAGTGGTTATTGTAGTGAAAAACATAAATTAATGTTATAGTTCTAAGAAAAATCTGGCTAATAGTTAGTTGTGGATTTGCAAAATAGCAAAGCTGCCACCACAACCCAAGATGTCCGATTACACAAGTGAGACCAATGCATTGGAAACATAAATATCAGATGTATGGGATTTAAAGATAACAACAAAAGTAGCCACAACTATCTGTGACTTGAACATAAAAAATAAAAATTAGTTACATCTAATTACTGTTGGCAGGTTGAAATAATCCAGTTGATAATGACCTGTTCTGCTTTGCTCCAGTTCCATTTGCTCCTACAGAAATGAAGGTCAAGACTAAAGTAGACGCTCTGTTGGTCACATGGCAACCACCCTCTAACCATGTCCAGATCCAGGGTTACAAGCTGTTTTACAGAGAGGCAGATGCTGATCCTTCGAGCAAAGAATTAAGTGAAGCTAATGAAGATGAACAGTGGACAAAAGGACCAATCCGCCTTCGAAGAAAAATTAAACAATATGAGATTACTGGATTAGGTTAGTCAAGTTGAACTAACCAGAATTTTAATAACGTTATTGATGCTTTTTTTTATTGAACTGCGTGCCTTTTTGAGAAGTGTGCTTCTCAAAAAGGGTGTGCTTGTCCAAAAATAAACAAATAAAGCTAGAGACTGAAGCATTGGTTGCAATTCTTCACCAATTAGGTTCATTTTTTTACCAAATTGCAAACTGCTAGAGGTACTGGGTTGGCCAGGCAGCATCTGTGGAGGAGAATGGACAGACACATTTCAGGTGGACCCTTCCTCAGTCCATCTCCCTCCACAGATGCTGCCTGACACTCTGAGTTCCTCCAGCATTTTGATTTTTGCTCCAGATTCCAGTGTCTGCAGTCTCTTGCATTTCCAAGTTAATTCCTTAACCTTTGTGTTTGGTCGACTTCTGTGGTTCGGTCACCATTGTACCTCAATCTTTGTGACTAAAATTTCTCACCCATTCAACATCTGCTCCACAATACCAGGTTATGCAATATTATAAAATTGATGTCTTGGGCCCCAATTATTTAATTTGTCCGTCAGAGATGAACTCGGCCAGAATTTTTAGAATACTGCACAGTTGTTAAAAGATTCCAACAGCTCATACTTTTTGTAAGTTAAATAAATCTATTTTGTATCTTTCATTTTCACTTATTTGCCAAAATCTCCACTTGACAGACATTCATCTGTCGGAAATATGAGTTGCATTTCTATTACAGCTAGATTATTTTTACAATCCCAATCGAGTCAATTTATAAGGGGCTAGATCAAGTCCACAAGATTCTCAGAAGTATCAGTTCTCTGTCTAGCTTTAGACGTTACGCTGAAGGAAGCAAACCAAAAACAATTTTTTAAAAATGTAACAGCATATGGAATGCGATACATTTTACCATTTCTTCCCCCTTTCACCTCATCTCTCATAAATCACTGTATGACACAACAGTGACAGGTCTGCTATTGCTGGTGTTCATGTTTCACACTATAACTTATCAATCTTGATACTAAAAATAGTGTGTTGCAAAATGTAAATGAAGACAAAGCACTAATTATTAATCTCAGGGAACTGCTCGTGGAGACATGGCTTAAAACAACAAGCAAAATTAGAATTTAATATGAATTCAGCTTTTATTCCAATCTTTCATCTGGTATTAATATTTATGGTAGGAAAACATCAATAATTAGATGTAATATGCAGCATTTTAATATTTGGTGATGACAGGGTAATGTAAAAAGATCTTTCAGCATTTCAGTTGCTGTGTATTAAGGGATTTGCCAGTTTATCCTAAAAAGATAAACCATTTTAGTAGTTGATGTTTGTAGATTTAAAAAAAAGCTTTGTTTTGGAAACTTGCGGGTAATATAGAAGCATTGAATACTTGAAGGTACAAGCGAAATGCAATCCATGGAAAAATCGTGTATGTCCTGTATTTGGAGAAATTCGGTACAATTCATGAAGTACATTCTTGGGGGAAAGTAGCTTCTGCAAAGTGACAGGGTGACATTGCACATAACCCATTGTGCCACCAGATGGTGTCTGAATACTTACCTAAATTTACCCTAACTATAGAGATCTTGTGAAATATTTAGAAAAATTACTGTATTCCAATGCAGGTGTTTTGGAAGCTATGTTACCTGTTGTAACCATACCTATCCAGCCATGACATAATGAATCCTGTTTCCTCTTGTGCATATTGTCAGTGGTAAGATGAAAGAATCAATGTCCCCGTACTTGAGTAGCCCTGCAGAAAATGTTGTTGATTCTCCTACTCTTACTCAATGCTGAAAAAGAAACTTTTACCAGATAATAATAGCAGACAATTGAATATAAATAGCAGACTTTTATCCCTGGAACAGGTTTTGAATTCCTTTTAAGGCATATGGAAATCTTATTGGCTACATTTTAGCTCATTAACCATGCAAGTTAAGATTTTTCCACTGATGGACATAACACCTGCAGAAATGTCGTGGAATCATGGGTAATGGAGTGAAATTCAGCTTGTCCTTTTCTAGCAGTTTACAAATTCCCGTGAAGAACCTTTGTACAAGAACCAGAGAATTCTGCATGTTTTGTCATCTAATGCAACTAACAGTTGTCCAAAAGCACTTCAGAACTTCATACTGACATATTGAGGATCTGATTTCTCAAGAAGAAAATTTGTACAAGATTTCACATTTCATGCAAAGTACGCTGTTGCGACTATCTGATTTAAAAAAATGTTCCTTACTCTGCTGATAATCTATACTGAAGATGGGTCTCGACCCGAAATGTCACCCATTCCTTCTCTCCAGAGATGCTGCCTGTCCTGCTGAGTTACTCCAGCTTTTTGTGTCTATCTTCATGTATAGATTTCTCCATACCAGTTCGTCAGGCTGTTTTGGACTACTGGCCTTCATGTCTTTAATCTGTAAAAGAAAGATATTCTTAGCTATGATTTTCTCCTTTCAAACTATGCAGTGTTAACTTGCATCTCCTCCCTCTCCATCTCTCCCCCACCCAAGGCATTGTACTATTTCCACCTTCGTCCTGCTGAGTTTCACTCGTTATCACCTTCCCCACAGCCAACAATGGATCATTGTGGGCTCCACCTTTCCTTGATCAACGTTGTTAGCTTTGATCTGTCTTTTTGCATATCTTTCTTTCATTTGTTCTATCATTTTTTTCGTATCTCACGGTTCCCTCTCCCCTGACTCTCAGTCTGAAGAAGGGTCTCAACCTGAAACGTCACCTATTACTTTTCTCCAGAGATGCTGCCTGACCCGCTGAGCAACTCCAGCTTTTTGTGTTTATCTTCAGTGTAAACCAGCATCTGCAGTTCCTTCCTACACATTATATTATCATTCCCTGATACATCTGTAAAGTGACAACACTTCTTCTTCACCTCTTTCATAGCCACAAGAACGGGGTACTGATTGGGGATGATCAGCCATGATCACATTGAATGGCGGTGCTGGCTCGAAGGGCCGAATGGCCTACTCCTGCACCTATTGTCTATTGTCTATCATTACCAGCAAATGGGAGTGTGGGATTGTGAATGAGAATGGATGGAAGATCATGATAATCTGTGCATGGATTGCCCAGTGAAAAATGAATATATTCAATTCAACCATTTAGAATACTATTCTGTATCATGAAAGATCAAGTGCTTACCTTCAATATTCAGGACTGACCTAACCTGTGCTGCTTCCAACCTCCCTAATACTCGTATTGCTCATGTATCTATATACTTGTTAATTTACTAATATGAAATGGTGTCCTTATTCAAAAATGACTGGCCATGTCATCAGTTGTTATAGTGGCAAATTGCTCTTCCAAAAATATTATTATGTTTTCATTCAGCATCAGACAAACTTTATGAAATCAAGTTGATCGCATTTAACAAACAAGACGATGGATATGCAGCTGTTTGGAAAGGAAAAACAGAGAAGCAACCTGTCCTAACCTTAGGTGAGCACCAAAAGATGATGCAATGGTAATCATGTGAAATATATAATACACAGAAGTGCCAAAGCATACACAGCCTAACTATAGCATGGGCTTTTAATTTTCTCGGTACATGAAGCACATATCTGCTAAAGTGTATCTTTCCACATACAGCCTAAGTGTGAAACCAAAGTGTGCTGTTTATATTTTGGCAAGCTATTAGTTTCTGTTTTAGAAATTACAACCAAATATTGGAACTGAAAGGAAGATATGAAAGAATAAATGACCTCTCAGAATATTTCTTTAGATTCTCCTGTGATATTGCCGCCTCCAATTCAACTTTGGGCGGAACCCAATGGATCCCGAGCAATCTGGCTACATTGGACCAGGTCACCATTCACCACAGTCCAGATTGCAAATTATACCGTACGCTGCAGCCCTTGGGGGATCAAGAATGCTTCTCTTGTGACTTACTTTACCAGGTACATTTAAGTTAAAAGCCTTTTATTGGTTGTAATCAATTTCAGTAAAAATTATATGCATATTGTATGAGTATATGTAATATTCATTTTACCAATATCTATGCCCAGCTCAAGTACATGAAGAACTGGTTTGGTTTAGTTTCATTAGCAATAGGAACAGAATTAGGCCATTCAGCCCATCAAGTCTACTCTGCCATTTAATCACGGTTGATCTATCTATCGCTCTTCACCCCATTCCTCTGCCTTCTCCCAATAACCCCATAGTTTAGAGATTCAGCACGGAGACAAGCCCTTTGGCCCACCGAGTCCACGCCAACCACCAACCGCCATACACGAGCACTATCCTACACACTAGGAACAATTCAATTTTATTTTACCGAAGCCAATTAACCTACAAACCTGTACGTCTTTGAAGTGTGTGAGGAAACCGGAGCACCCAGAGAAAACCCACGCGGTCACAGGGAGAACATACAAACTCCGTACTGACAGCACCCGTAGTCAGGATCGAACCTGGGTCTTTTGTGATGTAAGCAATTCTACCGCTGCGCCACCGTGCCACCCTAATTATTATTAATTAAAATTCAGCATTATATGATCTATAAATGGTCATGATTTTTTTGAATATTGTTGGAATTTAAAACTTTAAAACGATTCTTGTAAAAATGACAAATTCCATTTTGAATTTAACTTTGTCTACACAGTGCATTGTGCACATAATGTTCACTGTTATGGTGATTCCTGCAGTGTTTTGGAGTCTGGCCATTGTGAAGGTGATACAAATTATTGTGTTTCAACAATGTTGGACATTAGAGAAACTGATGTCCGTTCCTCTTGACAATTATATTAGAGTATGTAAATTGGAGCCAACCTGGGAAACCTTTATACCAACAGTCAGTTTGTTTTGTTGTCTTTTTTTAGTGCGTTTAAAAAGTTTGTGTAAATGTTCTCTGGTTTTTTTTTTGGGGGGAGGGAGAGGGGGTCGGGGGAACCTTTTTTCAGTCTCTTACCTTGCCGGAGATGCGATTGTTTTTCGGGTTGTATCTCCGGTCGTTCTGCAGCCTTACATCATGGAGCTGGAGGACTTGCTCGGGACTAACTTTGAGCCCCACCGCGGGACCATGGACTTAACATTGGAACCGATCCCTTGCCTGGGATCGCTCCAACCGCGGCCGGCGGTCTTTACATCGAGAGCTCGCAGTCCTGTTAGAGGCCGTCGGGAGCTCCAATGACGCAGAGGTTCGACAAGCCCAGACCCATGGTACGATCGCCCGGCGCGGGGGAGCTGACATCCCCCCGATGCGGGAACTGATCGCCCCGACGCGGAGGGCCCAAACGCCGCCAGCTACCGCTGTCAACATCGTCCCATCAACGGAGGGCTTGAGGCCTCCGACCATGGGAGAACAAAGAAGGGAAGAGATTGAGCTTTTTTCCACCTTCCATCACAGTGAGGAATGTGGAGGAGCCACTGTGGTGGATGTTTATGTTAAAATGTATTTTGTGTGTTCCGTTGCTTTTTATTTGTATGACTGACTTGGCATTTGAAATTCCTCGTATGTTTTAAAACATACTTGGCTAATAAAGTATTATTGTATTGTATTTAAGATAACTGAATAATTTATTGATTCTGGTATGCATGAACTCTGTATGTACCTGTTGATAGAATGATAGAATGATAGAAATAGACAACAAAGAAAGTGGCCCTTTCAGCCCATCTTGTCCACGCCAACCATGACGCATGGGCCCCAGCTACGCCTGCCTCTTTGTCGGGTACGTTGAACAATCCATGTTCGAGACGTACCAGGGCCCCATCCCCGACCTCTACCTCCGTTACATTGACGACTGCTTTGGCGCCACCTCCTGCACCTACACACAACTGACTGACTTCATCCACTTCACCACCAACTTCCATCCGGCACTCCAATACACCTGGACGATTTCCGACACGTCCCTACCATTCCTTGACCTCACCATCTCCATCGCAGGGGGCAGACTCCTGACCGACATACATTACAAACCCACTGACTCACATGGCTATCTGGACTACACGTCTTCCCACCCTGCCCCCTGTAAAGACTCCATCCCCTACTCCCAATTCCTCCGCCTACGCCGCATCTGTTCCCAGGATTTCATACCAGGGCATCGGAAATGTCCTCGTTCTTCAGGGAACGGGGATTCCCCTCCGCCACCATAGATAAGGCTCACACCAGGGTCTCATCCATACCCCGTAACACTGCTCTCTCTCCCCATCCCCGCACACGCAACAAGGGCAGAGTCCCTCTGGTCCTCACCTTTCACCCCACCAGCCGGCAAATACAACACATAATCCTCCGCCATTTCCGCCACCTCCAACGTGACCCCACCACTCGCCACATCTTCCCATCTCCCCCCATGTCTGCCTTCCGCAAAGACCGCTCCCTCCGCAACTCCCTCGTCAATTCTTCCCTTCCCTCCCGCACCACCCCCTCCCCGGGCACTTTCCGTTGCAACCGCAAGAAATGCAACACCTGTCCCTTCACCTCCCCCCTCGACTCCATCCAAGGTCCCAAGCAGTCGTTCCAGGTGCAACAAAGGTTCACCTGTATCTCCTCCAACCTCATCTACTGCATCCGCTGCTCTAGATGTCAGCTGATTTACATCGGTGAGACCAAGCGTAGGTTGGGCGATCGTTTCGCCGAACACCTCCGCTCAGTCCGCAATAACCTACCTGACCTCCCGGTGGCTCAGCACTTCAACTCCCCCTCCCATTCCCAATCCGACCTCTCTGTCCTGGGTCTCCTCCATTGCCAGAGTGAGCAACAGCGGAAATTGGAGGAACAGCACCTCATATTCCGTCTGGGGACCTTGCGTCCTTATGGCATTAACATAGAATTCTCCCAATTTGGCTAGCCCTTGCTGTCTCCTCCCCTTCCTTAACCCTCTAGCTGTCTCCTCCCACCCTCCCATCCGCCCGCCCTCGGGCTCCTCCTCCTCCTCCCCTTTTCCTTCTTTCTTTCCCCCACCCCCCATCAGTCTGAAGAAGGGTTTCGGCCCGAAACGTCGCCTATTTCCTTCGCTCCATAGATGCTGCTGCACCCGCTGAGTTTCCCCAGCAATTTTGTGTACCCATGATGCTTCTCTACCTGTCCAAACATTGTAATTATATCTGCCTCTCTTAACCCTGTGTGGAAAAATGTACCCCCCAGACCCTCTTTAAATTTATTTGTTCATATCTTAAACCTGTGCCCTCTAGTTCCAGACTCCCCTGCTCTGTGATAAAGATTCTGACTATTAATTCTGACTAAAAAAACCTTGATTGTCATCTCTCGACTTCTTATTTTCCAGTGAGAGTGAAATGACCTATCCAATTTTTCCTTATAACTCGAGCCCTCCATTCCAGGCAACATCCTGGTAATTCCTTTCTGCACTCTCTCTATTGCTACCCAAACAGTTCACAATATAATGTCCCAACTTTTATACTCAATACAATATGACGTCAGTGCCTCAGCCGATAAAGGCAAGCATATGAAGTGCATTTTGTTTTCCTCCAAAGTCACTGATTTCAATGAGCTGTGGACTTAGACCCCAAGGTCTCTCCACACACTAGTGCTCCTAAGGTCCCTGTCATTTACTTTATGGCCCTACCAGAAATTGACTTCCAAAAGGACGTTATTGATCTTCTTATATTACGGTTGTTGGCCACGAAGGTCATTTGGAATTGGAATCTCTGAAACTATCAGTCTCAGTTTCAATTGGGATCTCAGTCAAGCTGATCAGTCTTCTCCATCTGATTTTAAAATCCTGTTGTGAAACACTCTTTTTGTAGCTCCAATTTTAGCACAGTGGTAGTCAGTCCTGTTTTTGTATATTTTGATCCATACTTACAAATATGAGAGCAGCATGTTGGCAAAATTGATTTCTCTATAAGATAATAATTATATCACATGTGGGGAATAAGATATGCTTTTCATTATTATTCATGAATAGTTTTCTCAAAAACTTTAGTTGCCATATGTTTGAATATTTGTCTTGTGGGATATTCAACAGTGTTCAACATGTTTTAAACTCATTATATTATAGAAACATAGAAAATAGGTGCAGGAGTAGGCCATTCGGCCCTTCGAGCCAGCACCGCCATTCAATATGATCATGGCTGATCGTCCAAGATCAGTTCCCCATTCCGGCTTTTTCCCCATTTCCCTTGATTTCCTTTGCCCTAAGAGATAAATCTGACTCGCTCTTGAAATTTCCATTTTTGAATTGTTCACAAGAACAGTAGTGATGATATATTTTGTTCTATTTCTTATTGCCATATCAAAGATAACTTTAAAAAATGGGACATCAAAGTAGTTTGAAAATTGTGATATTAAGTCCCCACATACATTTTATAACTAAAATTGGTTTATGATTTTGCAGTCTCCTGAATATAAGCAATTGTAAATTAAGGCAATCAAGATTTTTCTTGATACTACTTAAGCTTGTACATTGTTAACAGTGAAGATCAAAACAGATTTTGACTACATGAGCTTAATGGCAAGTTTATCAAAGAGCCATATTCTTTTGTTTCCCTTCAGGCAAGAGTATGCAAGGTGTCTGAAATTGTTTTGTCCAAGATGAAAGCCAATGCAAGATTAAAAAGTAAAAATATTGTAAATCTGTAATTAAACACATGATATTGGAAAGATACAGGAGGTCAGGCAGGATCTAGAAAGGGAAATTCTGAATTAGAAAATCTTGGATGTCTAAATTTGCGATATTTGTGTTGGTTTTATTAACAACAAAGATTTCTGTCCCGCTCCCCCACAAAAACCCAGCATGGATCAGGTGTAGTCTGTTTATCTGAAGAAGGAACAGTGGTTTCAATGGATGACAACACTTTTAATGTTGCAGGCAATTCATCTAAATTAGTGATTCTCGATCTAAGAGCCTGTGACTCCTGCGGAGGGGCAGGTCAAAGACAGAAGTGTGGCAAAGATTCTGAAGGTTACAGTAATATAGAGGGAATTTTGTTTGAAAGTTCACAAAGTAAAACATTTAAAATAATATCAGAACTCCAGCTGCACTGATAGTAGGTCTGGTCGGGGTCCCAGGTCAGCCACAGTTTCTGTTAAAAAGGCGTCCAAGGGATAATTAAGTGATGGCAAGCGTCCGAATGTTATTGAGAATGAAGAATTGGGGCTATCATTCACAAAGGTTGGGATATATTGGTGGTGTATATTTTGTTAGTATTACCAGTATGCAAATAAGTAATTTGCTCAGAGAATAAAATTTGAAAAGATTGGCATGAGATGGATAGTTTATGTTGCTAGTGCTGGAGATGCCTCATTGCTCCTTTCTGTGGCTGATCCGGTGCCAATCAGTTCAGTTTAGTTTTAGTTTAGAGATACAGCATGAAAACAGGCCCGTCGGCCTGAGTCCACGCCGATCTTCGTTCACCTGTCAACACTAGTTGTATGTTATCCCACTGCTTACCCATTTGGGGCAAGTTTACAGAGACCAATTTACCTACAAATCTGCACGTCTTTGGGATGTGGGAGGAAACCAGAGCACCTGGAGGAAACCCAAGCGGCCACAGGGAGAACATGTGAACTCCACACAGACAGTCCCCTAGATCAGGATTGAACCCGGGTCTCTACCAGCTATGCCACTGTGCTGCCCCTACTAGATTGGACAATTTAGGCATATCTTTAGATACATGTTCATGCAGCTTTTTTATTTAAGCAGAATTATTGAAAAGTAAGTAACAAGGTAACAAATAAATGCAAGTATTTTGTGCATCCATTAAAGCTGAAGCATTTGAACATAAAATGCATTGGCACTAAACTTAACATTTTACATCAGTGTGAATATTTTACATGTTAATTTATTTTTGGCTGTTTACAGCACTGTAGAAGACATTATCATCAGTAGCCTGAAGCCATACACCAGATACGAATTTGCAGTGCAGTCCAATGGATTTGATGTTGATGGGCCTTTCAGTGGCATTGTGAAGGAATCAACTCTGTCTGACAGTGAGTAAATTTTATTGTTATATTGTTAATCAAAAACTGTTTCATGATCCTGATTAGCGATCAATTAATTTGCACTTCTGCATTTCCTTTGATAATTTTTGTGCGATCACTGGCCCAATATCAGTTGAGATTTTTGGACAAGCTTTCACCTTCATATGTTCTTAATTTATAGACAGCTAAGAATAATTTCAAAAGCCAGTCAAAAGATAATATAGTAGTACGGTAGTCCTATAAGTATTCAGAGTCAGGTACAAGTCCATTTTAAAGTAATTGGAACAATTAAAGTGGGATGTTCTGATTGGAGACAGATTCAAAAAGTGTTTGAAGCATCTTGAAAAGAGACATTTCATTCGGACGCCAGGAAACTTGCCGTTTCATTGGGATGCCAAGGCTTGGATAGAGTGGATGTGGAGAGGATATTTCCACTAGTGGGAGAGTCTAAGACTAGAGGTCATAGCCTCATAATTAAAGGACGTTCCTTTAAGAAGGAGAAGTGGAATTTCTTTAGTCAAAGGATGGTCAATCTGTGGAATTCTTTGCCACAAAAGGCTGTAGAGGCCGTCATTGAATATTTTTAAGGTAGAGATAAAAAAATGTTTTTCCTTATCAGCATCTTAGATTATTTAGGATAATTTACTCTGACCCTTTGGTATTTAGTATCAGGCTCTAATGTCCCAGTTGAAATGTACCTCCAACCTCTGAGACGTTGAAGCACCTTGTGGTACAATGCTTTTAACTTTCTCGGTCTCAGACTCGATCTTGTTATCAGATCACCAGGTCGTGCACAAGGAAGATGAGTAAAATATCTTGAATTTTTTAAGTAACAGAGGAACATTAATGTGGGCATTAATTTCTTAATCATTCTTTTTTATTCAGAACCTTCCAGCCCACCATCGGATTTGAAATTAAATCCAATTAATTCCTACTCGGTCAGAGTTCGATGGCAACCTCCAGCTGAACCAAACGGCATTATAATTGAATACATTATTTTGTACAATGCAAACTACACACAGTCAGATGAACTCTGGAATTCATTGTCCAAGGAAGGTGGGTCCCAAGGAAAACTGTTAAAATGATCAGAGATTTATATGTCTATTAATTACCAATCTTATGTCACACAAATGCATGTCCTATCCAGTGTATTGATTCAGGAATGGTAAAGGAATGAACTACAGAAAGTGTTGAGATCTTACTTGATTGAACAGACCAGGAGCATTTGGCATTGGAAAATGTTTTGCCTCTCTCACATTTTTATTTTCAACGGGAAAATATCTTAGCTTGGTCAATCAGATAATATCAAAATGTTCACTTTTATTATTGAAGTGCAAAATTATTTAAATGATTCTGCAAAAGTAATTTCTTTAGAAACCTTTGTTGTTGCAGATAAAGTTCCTCTGTTGACTAAGATCACAATCATTCCTGATAACAAGGGATTAAAAATTCTAAAGGAATTTCTTCAAAAGTAAATATGCCTTTACACTGATATGTAAATATGACATTCATATTCCGGGTACCAAATGAGATAAGTAGGGCTTAAAGATTTCCATTTTTACTTTAGTTTCAGTTTGGAATTTACATTTATTGTTAGTTATCAGTGATGTCAGTTAATTTGGGTTTTTAAATAATATGAATCATTAAAATGCATTGACTTTTTGTCCCTGTTGATTACCATAAGGAAAAACTAAATGGGTATAACAAAGTGATGAGGTGATGAGATGTGTCAGTGCTCATATGTCTGTATCTACTTCTGCAAGCAACATGTGTGAAACGGTTTCCGATTTGAAATCTATTTGCCTTGATTTTAAACAAATATACGTGCCTGACCTTGTTGGGCCCAGTGTGAAAGACAGACTTATTCTGATTTTAAGTAGGTAATAGATGTCATCATTCATGCTAGTGCTTTATTAAAAAGTGCACGGATGTTGATGCCAGCCTACATTGCAATATGTCAGGGAATAGATTGAAGACCAAACATTATCACAATGTCTTGTTGAATTTATTTTAGCTGCTTGCTTTAATACTGGAGATTGTGTATAAAATGTCTGCTCAGTGACATGTCCTCTGGAATGAAATCTATAAGACTGAACAATTTAGTCAAAATTATAGTTGCCCTTATTCTTTTTTTACCTTATTTCTTCCCCCCCGTACTCCCATTTTTTGAACTTACCAATGTTCAAATGTGAGAGGCGTTTGATGTAACATTTGTAAATTAGCTTCACACACTTTAGAACAGAGGAAAGCCATTCGGCCTATCAAGTCTATGCTGACATCCTCTGGCGTAGTTGCCCACACTCACACTTGCTCCATACTTTCCTACAAAGAATTTTCCCGTAAGTCCCAATTCCTATTGAAATCCATGAATTACTTTGCTTCCACTATCACTATAGTGAGTTCAGGATAATAACTTTACTTACTGCAGGAAAAGGAGTTATTTTTCACATTTCCCATTCTTTTTTTTTTTGTCCATCAATTAGAACTATCATTGCCTGGGTCTTGCATATTGGAATGGCTTCTCCATATTTACCTTTATCCCATAATCTTTTTCACCTGAATCAAATCTCCTCATGCTTGGTTTGGTGAAAGAGAGCAAGCACAGATCCTCTAGTTTAGCCTTGTCGTTGAAATCTCTTATCTACAATGTAATTGAGGCAAAATCACGAATACTCTCCATTTCAGTTGGTTGTTATTGTGCAATTGTAGAATTATGTTGTCCTTACACAGTAAATTACTTTAAATGTGGATAACAGAATTAACCCTGCCACCCCAAGTCCCCATATCTGTGCCTCTAATCCATCCTGTTTGCATTGCAATTCCCACTGTTACGAAAGAAAATGCAAGATAGGGAAATAGATCATTCAAATTTAAATACAGCAGCAAAATAGAATGTTCAAAAAGATATAAATGGATGAGATTGGAAGTATACAAGAAAGAACATCGTCAAAAATAACAATGGTCGAGCCAAAGCTGAATGGAAAGAGAAACAGAAAGGTGGTACGAGTGCTTCGGAGTTGTAAAAGGAAGAAACCATGTTTAGAATCTCTTGATGAATTGAAGTAATCTCTGAGATATAAAAAATGTATGACACAATCACAAAATAAGATTGTCATCCATAATCTGTTATGAAACGAAATGACTTGTTCCTGTGACATCGCTAAAATAAAACGATATCTGCGGTTTGCCTTGGCCTCATATGTGGAAGAACAATGAACTTTGTCAACCTAATAATACATTCATATTCCACAAGGTTAGTTTTGGAGTAGGCAAAGCTATGAATCTTCAATACTAAACTTTAATTATTAATTGGATGCCGTACTCGGAAATAATTCAGTAGCACATCAAGACCACCTTTGCTCAAGTCAGTTCTGCATCTAATTTTAGTTTCAGAGATACAGTGTGGAAATAGGCCCTTTGGCCCACCAAGTCCACACCGAACAACGATCACCTGCATACTATTATTATCCTACACACCAGGGACAATTTACAGAAGCCAATTACCCTACAAACCTGCACATCTTCAGAATGTGGGACAAAACAGGAGCACCTGGAGAAGGTACGAACTCCGTACAGACAACACACATGACCAGGATTGAACCCGTCCCTGGTGCTGCTCGGTAGCAACTCCACTGTGCTGCCACGGTGTCATGTTAGGTAGTGTAGATAAACAATATTGCATCTGTGGACTGTAAAATTAATTTGCATCAATAATTTTAAATAGTTGTAATTTGAGACGGAAACATTCAGGCAGAAAAAGTAGCTGATGGGAACTGGTAACATTGGATGCAATATTATTTGTACAAGTTCAAAATAAGATAATTCCACGTGTTTCTAAATCATGTGTTGCCCAATGATTGGCTGAAATCAGAAATAACGATTTGGTGGCGCAGTGGTAGAGTTGCTGCCTTGCAACACTTGCAGGGCCGGAGATCCGGATTCGATCCCGACTACGGGTGCCGTCTACGGAGTTTGTACGTTCTCCCCGTGACCTCCGTGAGTTTTCTCCGGATTCTTCCCACACTCCAAAGACGTACAGGCGTGTAGGTAAATTGGCTTGGTAGGTGTAAACATTGTCCTAGGATAGTCATGTTAATGTGCGGGAATCGCTGGTCGGCGCGGACCCGATGGGCCAAAGGGCCTGCTTCCGCGCTGTATCTCTCAATTAATCTAAAAAATAAACTAATAAGATGTTGACAGGGTTTAGGATGTTGGCAGCAGGTCTCTTCAATTATCAATGTTGTTATATTTAGGGCACATTTTCAGCACTGATGTGCGGGGACTGGAAAGTGACACTCGGTACTTCTTCAAGATGGGTGCAAAGACAGTTGTGGGAAGAGGACCATATTCCACGACAAAAGATGTGCAAACTCTGGCAAAACGAATATTAGGTAAATTTTGATACCTAGAAACTGCAGATATTGGTTATTATTGTATTAGGTAAATTTTTATAGCTTATATTTATTTGGTATTACTGAATACATGTTGTAACACAGCTAACGCATTATCTTATTAACAAGCCAGGAATGAAGCATTAAATTATAAGTGTGAAACACTTTATACACTGAGAAGCCACACTAATATACTGGTGACCTCCATGTTAGGGCTTTCGGGTATTCAAAATTCACCCTTACAGAATTCACAAAGTATTACCCAAAAATTTGCTCTGGCTGATTTTATGTTGGAAAATAAAATAAAATAAATACCATTTATTTATTTTTCAACTTGTTTCATGACACATGCTGAGGATACAGCTTTGCGTTATGGAAAATCGCAACCCCCTCATGCTCCCATCCCCAAAATAACCTGGGGACACTTGTGTACCATCAAGAGTTTTGTGTGTGTAAGTTAAGGAAAAAGTCAATCAAATGCATACAGATGAGATATTGCACAATTTCTCCATGAAGCATTATACAGTGTTCAAGAAGGAACTGCAGATGCTGGAAGATCGAAGGTACACAAAAATGCTGGAGAAACTCAGCGGGTACAGCAGCATCTATGGAGTGAAGGAAATAGGCGACGTTTCGGGCCGAAACCCTTCTTCAGACTGATGGGGGGTGGGGGGGAGAAGGAAGGAAAAAGGGAGGAGGAGGAGCCCGAGGGCGGGGGGATGGGAGGAGACAGCTCGAGGGTTAAGGAAGGGGAGGTGCAGTGCAGTGTTTGATTCACTAGGTGTTAAATTCCCACGACTGTAAAGAGGAGAGAACACCACTCACTTATTGCTCTTCAGTACGTCAACTGTGATTCACCATGATTAATCCCTCAATGTAAATAAAGGTTTTAATGTTTCTGTTTTTTGGTAGTGTTCCTCTTCAGCCAATCTCCCAAAGCATTGTTCAGACGCATTCCGTGAACATTCATATTAATTAATAAAGGAAAGGTTCCAAAGCCCATTTCACCTGTTTTTCCGTCCATTACCTGCCCGCGTGGCTGAAGCAACCTCAGATGGGTATCTTGGGCTGCATGGACGAGCTGGCCATTCTGTGTTATATGACTCTTGGTTGGATGTTTTTTTTTAACTATTCTACCAGCCCTTTAAGCAACCATTTAGATTTGATTCCCTGAACATCCCACACTATTAATGTTACATTAGCATGGATGCCAATTGCTCCATAAAGACTACTTACCCAGGAAAATGTTGGATTAGGAAAGCTTCATTTGGCCCTATCCTCATGAGGAAATCCCATGCCATTATATCACTTAAAAATATTATTTTAAATGAAAAAATCCTACAAGAAATGCCAGGCAGTATTACAGTTAAATGAGAACTAGGCTGATGAATGTGAATCATTTCACATGTCCCTTCACCTGGTGGCATGCTCTGAATGATTGCTCAGGGCTCCTTTTATTATAAATGTGTTAAGCCGACCTGATGATCGAGAGTGAATGATGGAACATTCAGCAAATTAAAAGTGGAGGTCATTAATCTGCTATCCAAAGTGACGAAGTGTTTGTGTTTCCACCAAGCATTAAACAGTGATACAATGCGGGAGAATTAAAAGCCCAACAGAGCTCCTTTCATTGAATTTAATGCTTTAAAACTCTAGTTAATACTTGGGTTGGCTGTGTGCTAATTACATTCTTGGACTAATGATATACACCTTGATTTCTATAATTGTGAATGCATGCTACAGATGTGACAGGCTACTGCTGTTTCCTTTTGTTTTCAGGACTGCATGATCTCCTTGATGTACATTCTGTAACAGGCATCATTGTAGGTGTCTGTCTTGGGCTGCTTTGCATTCTCTTCTGCATCTGTGCCAGTTTCTGGAACAATAAGCGAAGGTAAAGAGCTTGATTGAGCCTAATTTATCTGTGCTTAATTCATTGTGGATAACCAATCTACGGTAACACATTCAGGTTGTGTTAAATATGCACCGGTTACCAATTCCTCGGACGAGATTTGTAGTGTTTGAGTGTAAATGAGTTAATTAATTTGAAAGATTATTGCACAGACTTTGTTCAAAAATGGAAGATCATGGGAAATGGCTGCTTTTACAATTTTGTGACTAAACTTAAAACACAGAAAGAGAAATGTAATAAATGTGAGCTTATATTTTCCTGATTTTTATTTGAAATCAATGTAAATGTGCATTAAGATGCATGATCTCAGTCTTGGGGAATGTAAATGAACAGTTTCCAGCGTTTGCTTGCAGATCAGTATCAAACACACAGGCCATATATAATGCAGTTAACCGACTGTTCCATTACTGGAGAAGGTTTTCTTTTGTTCAATATTTATGGCGCATTACAAACGCCTGTATAAAACCAAGTTTAGGATTTTGCTACAAATAGCAGAAAGCAAAAGATCTCTTTCCATTTTCAAGTTCACCCCCCCCCCCCCCCCCCAACTCTCCAACTTGAGGCCAGTCACTGAATAGTAGATCTATTCCCTGTCGCACTTCTGTGGATTCTGGACAAAAGCATCACTTTATTTCTGAATAGTTTTGCATTGTGCAAATGAGATTAGCAAGAGTTTAAAATGTTGAGACTCACAGCACTTGGGACTGGAGTTGCCAGAGAATTTTAATCCATTAATCTGACTTGAGTTCCAAAGGTGAATGGCCATTGCTATAAAGGATTACATTGCTCAATCTGTGAGCAAATCTTTTAAATGCTGTTTCTATTTTTCTAATAAACTTGGTCCACGAAGGTTATTCTGATTGTGATTACTTTTTTCCTACCGCTCTCCATCCAAGTCTGAAGAAGTGTCTAGACCTGAACGTCACCTATTCCTTTTCTCCAGAGATGCTGTCTGACCCGCTTATTCCAGCTTTTTGTGACTATCACCAGTTAGTGTGTTATAAATGACTGAGGAATGCATCAAGCATGGAACAACTAGGATGAATTTCAATTTATTCCTCTTGGATTTTTTTCCATCCCTAAAATTCCTTTCTATCCTTAACTAACTCAATTGTATGAGTCGGGTGCAGCACGCCAGAACATGACATCTTTAATAGTACTATTAGTCATAGTGTTATTAATTACAACAATAGTGGTAGTTATACATACTATTAGTACGATTAAAATTTTAAGTTCGATGTTTTATTATGCATTAAACACAAAGTTCTGGAGTAATTCAGCGGGTCAGGCAGCATCTGGGGAGGGAATGGCTAGGCGATGTTTTAGGTCAGGACCCTTCAGACTTTAGATTCCAGCACCTGCAGTTCTTTGTGTCTGTATTTTTATATGTTCTGTTTCATTGTAACTGGCATCCCATTAGCGAAAAGAAGACAAGTCTGACCATAATATTAACATAATTTTCCAGCAATTGGTTTCCTTGTTTGACTGATGCTGGAAGAAAAGTATAAATGAATAATGTTGGTCATTCTCTCATTTACAGAGAGCCAGGTCCTGATTCTCACCAGACAACTGAGCAGTCCCACTCTCGCAGGGCAAGGAACGCATCATCAGCTCACAATGCTGCCCTTCCTCATGCTCATGAGCTTGAAACACTAATGTCTACTCTTGGTGAAGATCTATCACTGCCACTTACTGAGATAACTGAACTCACTGACGTGCAAATCTTTATGAATTCCAGCCTTCCAGATGATGACATTCAGATTAAATTAAAGGTATTTTTGTCACTTTATGAATATAGTGGGATTTGGAAATCAAGGGTCAATGTACATTTTACAAATTGATAAGTTTCTACTAAAGGAGGAAGGGTATTGTGGGGAAGGAAACTAATTAGTTTCATTGTTCTTGCTTTACTTATCCCTCATTTCATCTTAAAAGTTTTGAAACGCTAACATGTGGAATCAAGGGAATAAACATTTTAAAGATGCTTTTAACATCATAATGTTGATGACGTAGTCTTCTCTTGCCATAAGACATTGGAGCAGAATTAGGCCTTTTCGCCCATCCGCCATACACCCATGGCTGATCTATTTTTCCTTCTCAGTCCCATTCTCCTGCCTTCTCCCCATGATGCCCTTACTAACACGAATCTATCTATTTCCACTTTAAAATTACCCAATGTCTTGGCCTCCACAGCTGTCTGTGACAATAAATTCCACAGATTCTTGATCCTCTGGCTAAAGAAATTCCTCCATCTCCATTCTAAAGGTAGGTCCTTTTATTCTGAGGCTGTGCCCTCTGGTTCTGGACTGTCCCATTACTGGAAACGCCCTTTCCACATCCACTCCTATCTAGGTCTTCAGGTCTTTCTCTTCCAGAAGGTTTTCTTGCAGTGCTAATTTTAGAATATTTTCCTGTACTTTTCCTTTTATTTATTTTTTGATGAATGATGTTTCTGTTTTGATTCACAAAGCCTGCCTGGAATGGTTCTGTTCATCATCAATGGGCAAAAGATCCGATTTGCTACAGCAGTGCAGTCCATCAAGATTCTACTCGCAAGGCTAGTGAAACACTGCGCTTTGAGCCAGGTCCCAGTGAAGGTGATCTACGTGGAAATATTGTTTTTGACAGTTTTACGGTATGTCATTGATTATTCCTTAATCAACTCCTCCTTGTTTCCTTCAGACAAGTTCAAGGAGTAATTTAAAATCAAGATTGTCCATGAATACACAAAACAATTTCTGAATGGGGAATACAGCAGACTGAAGTGTCTGTGGTTTTACATTTGAATGAATTGAGTTGAGTTTAGTTTATTGTCATGTACAGTGAAAATAACGGTGAGGTACAGTGAAAAGCTTTTGTTACGTGCTAACCAGTCAGCGGAAAGACATGATTACATTCGAGCCATTCACAGTTTTTAAGAGAGAGTTAGATTTAGCTCTTAGTGCTAAAGGAATCAAGGAATATGGGGAAAAAGTTGGAATGGGGTACTGATTTTAGATCAGCCATGATCATATTGAATGGCGGTGCATCTCGAAGGGCTGAATAGCCTACTCCTGCACCTATTTTCTATGTTTCTACAGATACATGATAAAGGGAATAAAGTGAATAATTTTTAGTGCAAGTTAAAGCCAGTAAAGTCCGATCAAAGATATTCCGAGGGTCTCCAATGATGTAGATCATAATTTATGAATGCTCTAGTTGTGGTAGGATGGTTCAGTTGCCTGATAACAGCTGGGAAGAAACGATGGGAGAGGGGAGAAGAAAGAGTGGCCAGGGTACGACTCATCCTTGATTATGCTGGTGACTTTGCCGAAGTGTCGTGAAATTGAGTCAATGGAAGGGAGTTTGGTTGTGAAAGATCCTGTATAAGATGGGGAAACCACTGTTATTTAGCCTGGTCTATACATTTGACGTTGCAGAAGCAGAAGTATCAATACAGTCAATATAGATCAGTGTATTGAATTTCTTACAGAAAACCCACATACGTCATTCTTGGGACAAATATACAAGAAAAAATGTGTTTTCGTTCGTATCTGTCAGCAGTATCATTCTACCAACATCACTTAATTCATCAGCATTATTGTATCAATATTTTTGCCAAAGTTACCCAATTCTTTGAGAAACACTAGAGTTCATCTGATGTGCTTGAAATTCTTGCATGTGAAAAAGAATTAATCTTTGATTTGAGTTAATGAACTGTAAGAGTTTTCTCTAAATCAGGCATATGATGTAACATTCTAACAGACCGTGCTTGTAAACTCAATTGGATATTTACCCCATTGTGCATATAAATTAGAGCATCACCCCGAGTACTTAAATTTGCAAAGTATAAAGTTAATGTACAACTCCATCAATCCAGCCTGAACAGTTATTTTATTTCTTTGCCTCATATAAATGGGCAGCTGATGACATCCTATGTTTATCTTACCTGAAACCCAGAGGTATTGTAAGAAATAATAAGCACATTTTGGCAATTTCATCCCAAATGCCTCATTAAATTGCACAGAAAGTTTAACTCTGTTGTTGTAAGACAATTGGCCTCAAAGATTGGCTTCAATTAGAGGTTTCCTCCTGAATGTGTATATTTAGGACACACACCACCTACAATGCGCTGGGGACTGTGAAGGTTTATACAGTAAAAGACTAGAAGATTTGGGATGGCCGTATGTCAAGTTCACACTTCTACATGTGATCAGCAGATGGTTACTGCAGAATGGTCAACCAGCTGTATGACAACTACCAATATATTTGCTCTGAACTTTTTTCGAATTTTGTAGTTACTTGAATAATGTACGCGGAGAGACAACAAGATTAATGTAGGATCAGAGTCAACGGGGACCTGGGCTGAAGTTTCAAGTTTCCATGCTGTTATGCTATAACTCTAAGGTAGTTAAAATAACTGGGAAATTTGGTGCTTACAGAAAGCTGAATAGTTAGAATTAATTGGTGGAGGTTTTATCCCCCAAGACTGGAACACAGCCTATTCAACATTAAATTAAATGGAATAGACTGTATAGTGCACAGAAGTCAGTATATTTTCCATTCTTCGAATGATATGCTAGATATTGGTTATCATATTTTGCCTCACAGTGCATTGTCAATGCTTTAAGCGGTATGTAATGAAAATCTGGAAATTACAACCTGTCAGATGAATTCTGTGAGGTTTTTTTTTGCAATCTGAGCATTTTCAAGGGAGGTTTAGTGCATTTGTTTCATTGAGTCATAGAGAGAGTGGTGAGCTTCCATTTCAGTGGTGAACTTCCAGTTACAACATGTTCATGGATTTATTATAGAAAGGATGAAGAGGTAGATAACGTGCTTGATTAACAACAGGATATGTGTTCCTCAAAGGTTTCCATGGTGGAGTTCCCCCCCCCCCCCCCCAAAATCTGGCACAGTTACAGCTTATTAATTGAGATTGATTGCTCTGATTAGCCAACAATGCCACTATCGTACCATCACGAGATTACAAAGATGGGAGCAAGTGAACAAAATGTCCACTATTTTCATGTGATCCTTTGAAGTTAGCATCAATTTAGCTTATTGGTCCTTATTAGCTTAATGTGCGATGTATTGTTGTACCGAGCAGCCATTCCCATTGCTTGGGGAACATCAGCAGCAAGTGCTATAATGGCACTAAGTGTGGACAGTTAGGAAATGTACTTGTAGGTTGTATTCTCTAATCATTTATCTACTTCAAAAAACATGATATCTAAATATTGAAAATACAGGATTGGAAGAACCAAATACTAAAGTTTTTTTTTCTTAAATTCTCAAACAGGGTTCAGCAAAGAAAGAAAATCATCATTCAGGCCTGAATCAAGTTGAAGCTGAAGTTATTGTTCATTCTGAGTTATCAGCGTCAGAAAGAAATTCTGTTCTTGAGAACCACGGTTCACAAGGTAATGAAGGTCTTCTGACGAAGTCCTTCACTTCAGAATCCATAGAAGACCTTCCCAGTGAGGATATTATGTTACCTGGTGAGGACTGGAAGACTAAGGAAAATCTTGAGATTGAGTGCACTGCTGAAATACCAGCAAAAGCCCAGAAAGAAGATTATCAGACCAAGTTTACCCTCGCTTTGCCTGCGGCAGAGAGTCGACCTGTGGAGGTTTGCGAGAATTCTTTGTCTCCTGTTGGAAATGGAGTAAAGAACTGCATCGATGCAGAAAATCTCAAAGATGTCAAAGTAGACAATTCATCACTACATTCTAAAACTCAAAGCAAATTGAAGATCGTTGATTGCCACGGACTCAGCAATGGTTTTCAGAGCAGTGAGGGTTGGCAAAGCTCAGTCAATGGTTTAACGTTAACAAACAGAAACTCTGAATCGCCATGTCTAAAAAGTGCAGAGAGCCTCCCTGGGAGAAGTCAGTCTTTGGCTACAGGCGAGGAGGTCTCTGCTTGTCATTTCATTGCCTCCAGTATCACTACTACCTCAACATCTGAGAAAGACTTGTGTCCATAATCATTAACACACTCCCGACTTTGCCAAATACTGGGGTGAATCCTGCAATTACACACTCTGCGAGTGCCTATTACCACATCCACCAAGGATCCTTGCACAGCACTGGGTCATGAAAGAACCTGGGACCACTTACCAGGTTCCTGTACCTTGTATTTTAGATACATGCTCCTCTGTGATGGAATGATCTAATTTTATTTTCTGAGAGGAATTTTGCTTATTTAATATGATAAAGTAAAATTGTATGTTTTAGTGTAGCATTTATAATACTTCCACCTTCCTTCAATACAACAGAACTACCTCAAGTCTGTTTAAAATATTGAGTGGTATTGTACTCCATTAGTTTTGTCGCTTGTTTCTATAGATGTTTTATTTTCATTTTCTTTGCACAGGTTTTGTTCCAACTGGAAATTACTTAAGCAACTGTGCTGATGAAATGCTATAATGAAATTAACTTTAAGAAACAGATGCATCTGTCCACCATTTCAACCATACCCCCACTGCATCTGTCCACCTTTTCAACCATACCCCACTGCATCTGTCAGACACAAGATCCATCAGATCACAATCACAATAATACTTTATTAACCAAGTATGTTTTGCAATATACGAGGAATTTAATTTGCCAAGTCAGTCATACAAATAAAAAACAACGGAACACACAAAACACATTTTAACAAAAACATCCATCACAGTGACTCCTCCACATTCCTCACTGTGATGGAAGGTGAATAAAAGTTCAATTGTTGTCGGGTAACTTTGAGAGAGGTTTTAGATGTATACATTGCGAATGGAAAATAACTATTTTTCTTATGGAAAGTGTGCCAAATTGCAAGATGTTTGTACATTATCATTCTGTCAGATTACTGATTTGGCTCGAAGGTGTGTTTGTAACTTCTGAATCTGTGACGTGTGAAAGAGTCATTTCTTCTGGGTTGCTCCTCATCTTCCACAGGTTTGTGGGAAAATACAAGGAGACATTGAAATGGGTTTACACCACGGGCGAGGTGGATGATGAGGAGAAACCAATGAAGGAATTCACGATGCTGATCTGTAACTTGTAATGGAAAATAATTACATGTGGGGGGGGGGGGGGGGGGGGGGGGGGGGAGAGGAGTGTACTGTGAACGATGGCAATTTCAATTTGAAACTCAAGCCTTACTTTGAACCCACCACCATCCCCTAACTATAAAATGAAGATTAAGCCTTATGAAGACCCAATGCCACATGTTATGTGCAATTGAAAACACTTCATCACCGCTTCAAATTTATATTTTATTACAAAAAAATTGCATAGTCTTGATTTGTGTTTACAAGTTTGAGATTGAAGACTGGTAAAATAATGCACATTTATGACTTGTTAAAGTGCATCAACTACTGTTTCACAATTTTAGGAATGCTGTACATAACTAACAGTTTTACTGTGTACATATTCTCTATTGAACATCTGTCATATATAGAGCAAGTTTCTTGTGTGAAGCACACCTTTCCATTTATTGCACTGTTCTATAATAGAGCAGTATACTTTGACTCAATAGAGCAGCATTGTAGAACATCTAATTTAATTAAAATCTATCTACACAGCTTAATATCCATTATTATTTCAGGATAGATTATGGCACATGTCACTTCTAGGTCAATCATCTCTTGTCTTGAAATTGCCGGTAATTTGTCATCTTGCAAAACTGCCTATTTAAAATCCATCAGCAGTCTAATGTACTTGATCATTTACTCTCTTGTGGACAACATCTTATTTTATCTCTGTTCAGGATCTGTTTTGAAAAGTACAGAGACATTATGAGGCTTGGCACAAGAGGTGTATTGATTATCCAGGATTGACAGATTAGACTCTCTGCATTGAATATTGATAACAGCAACTGTATTGACCTGCATAATGGTGTTCATGTTCGCAAATAACCTGATCACTTATTGTTGAATTCTTACAAGATATTCCATTTTGCAAAAGGTCTTGTGGAGCAATCTGTGACACCACGTTTTTCATGGAGTTTGCCACTCTGTACAATTGCACGTTCCCTTATAGATGATGGTTATTAAATGAGCATTTCCAATAAATAATACAACTGAGATACTTCAGCGCGCTCCCAATGGACTTGTGTTTGTGATATTGCCAGTGCCATACGGTGATTACTGTGCTGTCTAAAATTTGCTTGTGTTGTGATTTTTATAGCCACAGCCAGAGCCAACTTTGCAGGCTTTAGATTTGCTTACAGCCTACCGCAGTTACAGCTCACAGATCAATTACATATTTTGCTACCATCGTTTCTTTTTGAGCAAAACAGTGCCTGCTTATATTGTAAAGTTGAGTTTATGTCAGATCTACAAGTACGGTGTGGTACAGGTGCTATGAAAATATTGCTTGCAGCTGTATCGTATTCACATAGACGCGGATGAACACACACAACAACAAATGATACACACAAAATTCTAAAAGAAGACTGCTACAAAAATGTAATTAGTGCAAAATCATAATTGGAAGATAAAACAAGTACTTAGTGGTCTAAAAAAAAGGTGGGCAATAGTGTTCTGTCGACAAGGTAGGATTTGAGTTGTGCAAATTGGTTCAAGAAGCTGATAGTTGTTCCTGATGGTGTGGGACTTTAAGCTTCTGTACCTTCTGTTTGATGGTTGCAGTGAAAAGACCGCATGACCTGGATGGTGGGGATCCTTGTAATCATAGTCATACAACACGGAAACAGGCCCCTCGGCCTAACTCGTCCATGCCGACCAAGATGCCCCATCTATGCTGGTCCCAACTGCCACATTTGGCCCATGTCCCTCTAAACATTTTCCTATCCATGTTACTATCCATATGTGTTTTAAATTTTGTTACACTCCCTGCCTCAACTACCTCTTCTGGCAACTCATTCCATATACCCATCATCCAAAAGTTGCCCCTCATCTTTCCTCCCTCACCTTAAAACTATGTCCTCTTGTTCTGATTCCCTTAGTATGGGTGGAAATATTCACCCTATCTATTCCTCTCATAATTTTATACAACTCTATAAGATCACCCTCAGATTCCTGCGATCCAAGATATAAAGTCCTGGTCTGCTCAATCTCACCCTATTGTTCAAGTCCCTTGATTCCTGGTAGCACCCTTGTAAATCATCTCTGTACTCTATCGTCTTCCAGGAGTGAAATAAAAGCTTGGCCAGGTTGGTGTGGGTCCTTGGTAATGCGGGCTGCCTTTTTGAGACAGTTTCTCATAGGCTTCATTAATAGTTAATATTCATTATGGCGTCATTAATAATTTCACCCATAGTGGACCTATCAAAAATTATCCAAGGCCATGTTGCACCCAATGATCTAACGTAACAAATTGGGAAGACTAACTTTAGGTGTTAACAGTGCCTTCACATGATAGTGTAAGGAAGGATATTAAGTCCTTATGATGCAGAATTAACCAGAATAGCACCAGAGATCAGTGACTGAGAGACTAGAAAAGATGGGACTGTCATTACGATAGAATAAAGAGGAGTTAATACAGGGATACAAAATCAAGTGTCTTTACCCAGTGGGAAGGTTGACGATGAATAGAATATGAATGAATGAATAGAATAGAAAGGAATTTCACTGTACCTAGATACATGTGACAATAAAGTGCCATTGAACGTTGAATAGATTTCATGGATAAAGGTAAAGACATTTTTAAAAGAGGTGGGAGCGGGGCAAAGCCTGACAAGTGATAGGTGGGTGCAGGTGAGGAGGGTGGACTAAGTGACAGAGGTTAGAGGTGAAATGGTGACAAAAGGGTGTCAGATAAAGAAAACGAGTGAAATATTAAGCCAGGGGGAGGGGTGTAGATGGAAGGAGACAGGGAAGGGGGGATAAAAAGAAATTGAGAGACTTGAGGATGGCGCACAAAGGAGGGGGAAGGAGCAGGGTGACTGAAGGGGGTGAGAGAGGGAGAAATGAATGCAAATCAGGGTGGGCAGAGCACAGGAAAGAGGTGAGAGGAAGCTTTACTTGAAATTGTGTGATTTGATTTTCATGCCGTTGGGTTATGAAGTACTCTTAACAGAGGTGTTGTTCCTCCAGTTTGCAATGGAGGAGGCCCAGGACTATGGAAATGGGAAGAGGAGTTAAAATGATTAGCAATCAAGTGATCCAGCAGGCCTCAGTGGTCCAAATATGTTTTCTGCAAAATGGTTACTTAGTCTACACTCGGATGTTGCCTCCGGTACTTTGCGTTTTCTTCAAGATTTCAGCGTCTGCAGTTCCTGTGTCTGCGGATAAAAAAAACTCTGATAACATGATTAGATCAACGAGCTGCCAGAAATCCATGAACATCTGCCTTGACCCTAAATGAGCGTTTCTATTTAGTGCAAGGTAACCTGTTCCAGAGTTTTCTTAAAAGTACTTGTTCAGGTGACAAATGACACGTGAATGGTTGTTTTCAGAAAGCTGTATAGAGAGGAAAACTTGAGTGATGCTTTAAGCACGTCCTTTGGACACTCAGAACGTGGAATTTGTCTCTTCAGATGATTGCCCTATTATACACAATTTATTTCGCCTATTGATACTTGGTTCAGCCACTTGCTGTTACATTGTAGGTAGAAAGTTACGAACTGCTGCAGATATAAGTGGGACCCTCACATCTGCCTCCAGAGCTTACAAATACAATTGTCATGTTATGTGGAAGCTCCAAATGTTATATGGAGAATTGGAAGATGTGGCAAATACACTGTTTGCACATGGACTATTGTTTGTGCCAGCAGCTTCACGTTTAGAAGTTATTTATATATGTACTTGCAAATCACTCTGGATAGTAAATAGTTTAGCAAGGCTGGGGAATGAATTGAGACCTAATGCATTTTTTTTCCACTTGAAGTTGGGAACCTGAAAGTGATTTTGCTAAGACTAATATGCTGGACAGATTTTAGGGCATTTTCATAAAGGTGTGTTGTGTAACAGTTGCCCTGCCTATGCCACAGCCAATTTCCAAACATGCACATCGATCGCATCTTGCACATTTCACACACTCACCAATGTATGGTGACGATTATGTGGATCCGATGATGTGAGTATGTCAGACTTGATCTGCGTTTGCCCTTACACCATTTACATAAATGGTTCAACCTCGAATGAAAAGAACTATTCTTACAAATTAGTCATTTGTGGATATCTTCTCAAATTTATATTTAGATTTATTATTGTCACTTGTACCGAGGTACAGTGAATGCATTGTTTTACATGCTATCCAATCATATCAGATAATACTATATATAAGTATAATCATGCCAAACTCAAGTATAATAGATCGAGCAAAGGGATACGGAATGCAGAATATTGTTCTCAGCATTATAGCGCAACAGTTCCAGAGACAAAGTCCAATGTCAGCAATGAGGTGGAGGAGAATGGAACAATTCCCCAGCCTATGGGAGAACCATTTAAAATCTGATAACAGAGGGGAAGAATCTGTTTCTGAGTCTGGTGGTGTGCGCTTTCAAGCTTCTGCACCATCTGCCTGACAGGAGCAAGGAGAAGAAGTAATGATCGGGTTGCGACAAGTCTTTGACTATGTTGGCTGCTTTTCTGAGGCAGCCTGGTGTAGATGGAATCAATGGTAGGATGTCTGGCCTGTGTGATGGACTGGGCTATTTCCCCAACTCACTGCAATTTCTTGTGGTCTTGGCAAGAGCTGTTCTCAAACCAAGCTTTGAGACAATCTAACAATTTACTTTCTATGGTGCATCTGTAGATGTTTGTAAGAGTCATTGCATGCATGTTGAATTTCTCAGTCTCTTGAGGAAGTGGAGGCATTGGTGAACCTTCTTCACAGTCATCTCAATGTGGTTAGTCCATGCCAGATCATTGGTAATATTTACATACAGGCACTTTATAGAGTTGTGGATATTGGTTAAGGTCATAAGGTCGTAGACTTAGACCATTTGGCCCATCAAGTCTACTCCACCATTCAACCATGGCTGATCTATCTCTCCCTCCTAACCCCATTCTCCCGCCTTCTCCCTATAACCTCTTGACACCTGTACCAATCAAGAATCTATCTATCTCTGCCTTAAAAATATCCACTGACTTGGCCTCCACAGCCTTCTGTGGCAAAGAATTCCACAGATTCACCGCCCTTTGACTAAAGAAATTTCTCCTCATCTCCTTCCTAAATGACCATCCTTTAATTCTGAGGCTATGACCTCTAGTCCTAGACTCTCCCACAAGTGGAAACATCTTTTCCACATCCACTCTACCCAGGCCTTTCACTATTCTGTATGTTTCAATGAGGTCCCCCCCCCCCCTCATTCTTCTAAATTCCAGCGAGTACTGGCCCAGTGCCGACAAACGGTCATCATAAGGTAACCTACTCATTCTTGGGATCTTTCTTGGAAACCTCCTCTGGACCCTCCCCAGAGCCAGCACTTCCTTCCTCAGATTCCCCAAGTTTATTCAAGAATCCATAATGATTCAAAAGAGTTTGCCAAATGGATTTGTTGTTTAATAGAAGTATGTACTTCTTAATAGAATAAAGGTGGGCAGAACCAAATATAAAAGTCATCTGTGCTTATGGTTGCTGCCTTTGCACTGATGTCCGACTATTTCCAACATGCATGGTTAAGGAATAGTGTTATTTGTTTCTTCCAGATCATTGAAACCAGAAGTATCATTGTATCATCTTCATCTTTCTTCATATTTAGTCCAGAGTTTGCTGGGTTGTGTCTAGATGCAACTGGGTTCCCTCTCTGCCTAGTAGATAGCCATGAACAATTTCAACATTGGAGATTTTTTGTTCTAATTTCATGCCATATTGTATAATGGTTGAGTTTGTACAAAGAGCTTCACTTCGCCTGCAATACTTTTGCATTCTTCCTCTGCATCACAGATACTGTAGTAACTGTGCATGTTAGGATGCATTGTTGTCATAATACTAGTATCTGTACTAAGAGCATGTCAAGCTAAACCAAACTAAACGGGCCGTTTATTCCTGGTGCATCCAATTACTGCAACTCAAACACATATAGTCTTAGCTCAATACATACAGTATCTAAATACATTACAATTATTTCATATGCACTGTTAGAATTTGCCTTATGGATATCAGCAAAGAATAACATTTGAATTATGTACAAAATGCGCAAGTTTTTAACTATAAAGAATTTAACTTGTAATTTCCAGATTTTATGATTGTACTTGTTGGAAAATAAGTTTAACATTAGTTGGGATTTTCATTCAGGGCCAGTCCTTATTCTGCAATCTTTATTTAATTAACTGGCTTTGATGTGCTCATATGGATTTTTTTAACGACAGACAATAAATTTGTAATTGTGGTAACAAAAATTAAATACGATCCTGTTTCTTCATGTTTGTTTTGAAACTTTCTGGGATTGCACACCGAACCGAGGCTCCACAAAATAATCTGTTGCCTGTTAATAATTTAACACCTATAAAAGTGTGAGTTGTGCAAAAGTGTTCAATTGTGCAAATGCTTAAGTGTACAGGGAGGCAAGATGACCAAAAAAAATGTTCATTGTTTTCCATTTCCAAAGTGCATTGTGCAAATTTGCAGTTGGTGATTGAAGTTCGGCATTTGCCTTTTACCGTATCTTAAGTATAAATACCTAGATCGACTTAGAATTGTGAATAACACTAGATTGTAAAATTGTGCCTTGTGTATTTTAAGTTTGTTGTCCTGCTTCCTTTATCTATCAGTTTTGTGAAAACCTGTTACTGATGTGTTATCTATTTCAAAGCGTCGTTGCAGTGTAATGATGATTTTTCTTTTAAAATCAGTGTATTGCAAAATGGTTGATATGCGGTTCTATACTACTTGTTGCTGCTGTTGTGATCAAGAACCCCAAACTTTCTATTTCAAACTTAACCTGCAAATTATTTAACGTGTACGAGGACTAACAAGTGTTACCACTAATGAAAAATATTTAATATTTGAAAGTTTTAAGTTTTACAAATTTAGTGTGGAAAGGATTTTGTCAAATTAATTCAAATTAACCTTTAGGTGAGAACTCCTATTTCATTTTTGGTAATTTTGTTTCTTCAAGGTTAAGAAATGTATTATCTTCCAGTGTTGTTGCAAATAATGTAACACAATGTACTTTGCAACAGTTACAACTGTGTGTAAAATATTTTTCAAGGTTGGAACATTTGAGTTAACTGTCAGCATCTTCAAAGTATTTAAAGTGTTAAATCATGCACCACTGTGTTTTCCATTTTCCTTGTAGAATGAGCAAACTACTGTTTTATCGTTCATACTCCATTAATTTTTAAGTTTGTCTGGTTTTGACTGTGTGGTGCCTGCAACCTGTTTCCTTATGATTCACTACTTGCTCAAAAACAAATGCACGAGTATTGTCTGTTTACGGGTTCAAATAGCTGTGGAGAGAAGCTGTTTTTCTTTTTATTGCATAAAAATGTCAGTTTGGTACAGCAGCTCTTTTTATTGCAAACAACTCCATTCCTTGTACTTACAGTAGGATATGTCCTGATTCCCTATTCTTCGCCCTCGTGGGGGAAAGTGATTCTGCCAATTTATTGTTAAAACACCTCCTTTACAGAATGCACAGAATGCTAATCTGGAGTGGGGAATGCTGAACCTGGTGACTGCCATTAATTAGAAAATGTACAATAACATCTACATTGATTTTTTTTTTAAAAGCTTCAGTGCAGAAGGAACTCTCTCGAATGTTATGATCGTTTATCTGCTCGCACAATTTCACTCCACGGAACCAAGAGTTAGATAGAGTTCACTGGTGGTTCATTGGATAGACACACAAGAATGTTGAAGCAGGGGAATCGTCTGTAATCTTGCTGCTGTTCAGTCCATTCCTGCAATCTCTTGACCAGGCTACAGCTTCTGTGTCTTCATAACCTCATCTGCTTTTCTCAGGTGACATTTTGTCCATTAGAGACGGCTTTCATACCCCTTGCTATCTCACCACTGTTGCTGAAACCCTCATTGTGCTCTTGTTACTGCAGAACAACGGTCCCAAAGTCATTAAAAACCCAACTCTCTATATCTTATTAAGACACAAAGTGAAGTGGAGTGACACAGCCTTCAGTTTATTGTCACATGTACTGAGGTACAGTGAAAAGCTTTGTTGCGTGCTATCCAGTCAGCAGAAAGACAATACGTGATTACAATCGAGCCATTTACCATGTATAGTTACATGAAAAGTAAATAACGTTTAGTGCAACATAAATCCAACGTATCAGGCAACATCGCTTGAGAACATGGTTAAGCAACATTTCAGGTCTGGACCCTTCAGACCTGAAACATCACCTATATATTCTCCAGAGGAGATGACTGACCTGCTGAGTTACTCCAGCACTGTGCCTGTTTCAGTAAACCAGCATCTACAGTTCCTTGTGTCTCTATATCCAATACTGCACTGATGCTGACTGCCTCAAGTATTAAATTCCAGCTTTTTTACAAAAATCCATTCATAATTTTGGTCCTCCACAACTGTAAATTTAAGCAAACGTCCAACCTTTTGCACTTTCCAACTAGAGAAGCGATAATTAAAGAAAAGTAGAATGTTGCTGTTCCATAAATCATCAAACTATAACTTTACTTGAGTTTGCCTATCTTGTAGGTTCAGTGAAATGAAGTATTGCAAATGTCTCTTGAGAGATGTTGAATATATAAAAAATACATCCGCCTAGCTGTGGACTCATTTGGCAATTCATGATATATTTAACTTCAGGTATCTATGGCAATAAAAGTAAGGAAAGAAAATGTTTCTGAAAGGAAGCAGTGGATGATTCATCAATTGCGGATTATTTGTAGTGAATGAAAGTTCCTAGTTAATTTTAAGAATTAGAAAGTGCCACCAACATAGAATATGAACTTTATAAATAATAAATCATACAGTAATGAAAACCCATGAATCTAAAAAATGACCAATTTATGTTTCAGCATAATGTTTGCAAATCCAATTTTTATCAAGAATTACACAAGTTTTGCAAAGTTCAACTGATTGGAATGAACATGTTGGAGCATGAACCAAAAAATCACACTTCTGAATGGCTGAATTAATTAATAACAACACCGATTGCTATTGTGAAATTGATGACCATTGGTGCAAGATTGGCAAATCTCAAAGGTAACTTCAAATTGAAAAGTACCCCTTCATCAACCTATCTCCAAAACTGACATCTACTGTTACTGGACGGACCTTGTGGGCATGGAAGTCAAGACCCCTGTTCACTGTCCTACTGTCCGTTAGCCCGTTCCTCTCCAGTCTCTGGTCTTTGGGGACAAACAGGGTGGCTTGGCGGTTCCCCCTACAGGGCCGTGACCTGCCGGGTCTTCTGCGTGCGGCCCTCAGCTTCCTATTAAAACTTAGCCCACTCATCTTAAACATATAATCTCTGGTTCTTGACCATTCGCCCTATTTATTTCCCTCATCATTGATCATAAATACCTCTATAAACTCACCCAACCTCCATGGAATAAATTCCAAGGCTGCACAACTTTGTCCTATACCGCAGGCCCTCAAGTTCTGGCAAAATCCTCGTAAATCTTTTCTGCTCTCGTTCCAAGTTAACAACAATCTTTCTCTAGCGAGATTAGCAAAAATTGAACCCAATACTGCAATTGCAGACTCACTGATGTATGATACAATTGTAATGTAACATCCCAACTTCTATACTCAATACCCTGACTGATGAAGGACAATGCACTAAAATACTTCTTGACCACCACATCTACTTGTGCTACTGCTTTCAGGGAACTATGCACCGACACTCCTAGATCCCTCTATTCTACAACACTCCCCAGGGCCCAACCATTCATTCACTAAGAAGGTCCTGGCCCTGGTTTGACTTCTTGAAATGCAAGACTACTCAAACTCCAGTAACCATCCCTTAGCCCACTTGCCCAACTAATCAAGATCCTACTGCAATTTTTGATGACAATCTTTGCTATTTAGTGTCACTTTAGTGTCATCTGCAAACTTACTAATCATGTCTTCTACATTCTCATCCAAATCGTTGATAGAAGCCGCCAACAACAATAGGCCCAACACCCATTTCCTTGGACACACCACTAGTCACCGTCTTACAGTCCAAAAACAGCCTTACACCGTCACCCTCTGCTTCCATCCATGAAGCCAATTCTTTATCCAGTTGGCTAGCTCTCCTTGGATTCCATGTGGTCTAACCTTCCAGAGCAACTTACCATGTGGAACCTTATCATGGAAACATAGAAACAGAAAATAGGTGAAGGAGCAGGCCATTCGGTCCTTCGAGCCTGCACTGCCATTCAATATGATCATGGCTGATCATCCAGAATCAGAGATGCTTTTTCCTCATCCCTTGATTCTATTAGGCCTAAGAGTTATATCTAACTCTCTCTTGAATACATCCAGTGAACGCAATCCACTGCCTTTTGTGGCAGAGAAATCCGCAGATTCACAACTCTCTGGCTGAAAAGGTTTTTCCTCTTATAATGTGACCCCTGGTTCTGGACACCCCAACACCAGGAACATTTTGCCCGCATTTAGCCTGTCCAATCCCTTAAGAATTTTATTTGTTTCTGTAAGAACCCCTCTCATCCTTCTAATTTCCAGTGCATATAAGCCCGGTTGATCCATTATTTCATCATATGTCAGTCCTGCCATCCAAGGAATTAACCTGGTGAACCTATGCTGCACTCCCTCAATAGCAAGAGTGTCCTTGCTCATAAGGTCATAAGTGATAGTAGAATTAGGCCATTAGTCCCATCAAGTCTACTCAACATAGAAACATAGAAATTAGGTGCAGGAGTAGGCCATTCGGCCCTTCGAGCCTGCACCGCCATTCAATATGATCATGGCTGATCATCCAACTCAGTATCCCGTACCTGCCTTCTCTCCATACCCTCTGATCCCCTTAGCCACAAGGGCCACATCTAACTCCTTCTTAAATATAGCCAATGAACTGGCCTCGACTGTGGCAGAGAGTTCCAGAGATTCACCACTCTCTGTGTGAAAAAAGTTCTTCTCATCTCGGTTTTAAAGGATTTCCCCCTTATCCTTAAGCTGTGACCCCCTTGTCCTGGACTTCCCCAACATCGGGAGCAATCTTCCTGCATCTAGCCTGTCCAACCCCTTAAGAATTTTATAAGTTTCTATAAGATCCCCTCTCAATCTCCTAAATTCTAGAGAGTATAAACCAAGTCTAACCATTCAATCATGGCTGATCTCTCGCCCTCCTAACCCCATTCTCCTGCCTTTTCAACCATAACCTCTGACACCTGCATTAATCAATAATTTATCTATATCTGCCTTAAAAAATACCCACTGACTTGGCCTCCACAGCCTTCTGTGGCAAATAATTCCACAGATTCACCACCCTCTGACTAAAGAAATGTCTCCTCATCATCTCCTTCTTGAAAGAACGTTCTCTAATTCTGAGGCTATGACCTCTAGTCCGAGACTCTCCCACCAGTGGAAACATCCTCTCGACGTCCACTCTGTCCAAGACTTTCACTATTCTGTATGGTTCAATGAGGTTGCCCCCTCATTCTTCTAAACTCCAGCGAGTACAGGTCAAGTGCCGCCAAGCGCTTATCATAGGTTAACCTACTCATTCCTGTGATCATTCTTGTAAATCTCCTCTGGACCCTCTCCAGAGCCAGCACATCCTTCCTCAAATATATTATTTTATCCTGGGGATCTAGTGCAGAAAATGGGTCTTCAAAGTGCGCTCAACCCACAACTGACAGTAGAACTGAATCAATGCTATCTCCCGGGTAGACAAAAGTGCTGGAGAAACTCAGCGGGTGCATTAGCATCTGTGGAGCGAAGGAAATAGGCAACGTTTCGGGCTGAAAACCTTCTTCAGACTCCACTGCGAAATGTTATCTCCCCATCCACTGATCTAGGGGTGTACGGCGTTCGGGGATAGTTTCATTCTAGTCTATTCTTCTCTTTGGGGTGTTGTCTGGCCATTAATGAACCACGTGCTCTACTCCAAAATGCTAAAATAAAGTTGCTTCATTGTGATCTGAAATTGTGGAAGTTTTAAATATTTCTAGAATAATAGAGTTTGATTTTAAAACAATGAAAGGAAAACCACGCCCATATAGCTTTCTACAGAATATTTAAGCGAAATCGAATTATTCATATAGTTTTAGTTTAGTTTAGCGATACACGTGGAAGCAGGCCCTTCGGCCCTAGTCCACGCCGCCCATCGACACTAATTCTCTGCCACCCAGCGTTGTGTTTAAAGAAGGGTCCCGACCCGCTGAGTTGCTCCAGCACTTTGTATCCTTTTCTATGTCCCTGCACGGTGCGGGCAATGTACAGAAATCAAGTGACCTACAAACCCGCACGTCTTTGGGATGTGAAACCGAAGCACCCAGGGGAAGCACACGCGGTAACAAGGAGAACTTGCAAACTCCACACAAACAGCACATGAAGCCAGGATCGAACCCGAGTCCCTAGCGCTCTGCGCCCGTCCAACTTGCCCACGCCGGCTAAGATCCCCATCCACACTAGTCCCACCTGCTTGCGTTTGACCCATATCTCTTTCAACCTTTCCTATCCGCGTAGACACAGGATGCTGGAGTAACTCAGCGGGACAGGCAGCATCTATGGAGAGAAGGAATGGGTGACGTTTCGGGCTGAGACCTGCGTACCTGTCCAAATTCATTTTAAATGTTGTAATAGAATGTGTGAACAGTGACCACAGTATTCTCTGCTCTGTCGTTCAATTTAAAGTAGTCACGTATTTTAAATTTGTCGTTTGCCATAAAACAGAATAAGCTCCGTGTCAAACATTTGCTGTGGATAGTTGTGACATGCGCACCATGAGACCAGGGCACCGTGCGTGGATGATCACAGTGAGCCCAGAGGTGAATTTACCCCAAAAACAGATAATAGTTTTGAAAATCCGAATTAAAACAAAATCCGTTTTAATACCGTAATACCGTCTTTAAAAAATCATCGCGCAATGTATTAATTTCAATGTTCATGACTGCGTTCTGCATTACTGCTTTAAAATTGTCCATTATGTTGTTTGTGTCACTTTATAAACATCTTTGTAACAGGCACTGTTCTCTAACAGTTTATTATTGGAGAAAAAAATTACCAGTAACAGTCCTAAACAATAGAAGGGTCTCGACCCGAAACGTCACCCATTCCCTTCTCTCCAGAGATGCTGCCTGTCCCGCTGAGTTACTCCAGCTTTTTGTGTCTACCCTAAACAACAGAATATATATATATTTATACAGAATATAATATTTATCTATTTATTTATCCATTTATCTATCTATTTATTTATTTATATATAATAGGAATGATGAGTATTTCGGTCAAATATTCTGTAGAAAGGTAAATGGGCGCGGTTTTATTTTCATTACATTCAAATTGCACGATGCATCTCACCCGATAAGCGGCACTAGATACCCCTAGAGCTACATCTGTTGTGATTTCACCATTCCACAGAAAGCGTTCCATTCTGTGGGCAACTTCAGGGTTTACCGTGTGCATGTGTGTGTGTGTATATATATATGTGTGTGTGTGTGTATATATATATGCGTGTGTGTGTATATATATGTGTGTGTTTGTATTTATATATATGTGTGTGTGTGTGTGTATATATATATATGTATGTGTGGGTATATGTGTGTATGTATGAATATATATATATATATACGCGCATTCTCAGCGTTTACACATATATGTATATGTTTATAACGCACACAAAACAAGAACAGTGCAACAACTCTCCCTATATTCTCAACGTTTACAGTTTCATTGGAGTAACATTGGGTCGTGTTCACAAACTGTTGTTGTTCCTCATCCAGTAAACACAGGAGTTGCCGATAGAGACAGGCTCTCTGTGGAATGGTTAAATCACAACTCGTGTGGGGATGTTTTCGGTGCCACTTATTGGGTGAGACGCGCCGTGCACAGAGTGGGACTCTCCCTTTCTCTCTCGCGTCATTGTCCTAAACACACCAAGGAAGCCTAAACACCACCTTTTTAAAACATTTGTCCAGCTTGGCTGCATAAAACGTGCACTCCCAATCTCCCGGGACGGGAGCAGGTAGACCCCCGAGGCGTCTTTGCCAATACGTGAACGAACGCACGGTGGTGAGGCTGGAAGTTTAAAGGTGCTGCGGGAGTGGGTCTGTGGCCGGTTCGCTTTGCTGGGAGTCCAGGTCGGGCAGCGGCTGTAGCTGAGGTTTGCTGTGTGGCCCGAGGGGGAGTGGGGGGCGGCGTGGCCGTGACCCCCGGGGGCAGTCCCAGTGACCCGGCTGAATGTACAGCGGCTCTGGCCGGAGGCGGCAATAAGGTGGCTAGAACTCTCCCCCCTTCCTCCCTCCCTCCCTCCCCCGACCGCGGCCTCCAGAGAGAGAGAGAGAGAGAGAGAGTGGAGGGGACGCGGGCGATCCTGACACAAGCTGATAGATGAGCATCAAGAGCCAGCGCTCGCAAGCCCAGCCCCTCGCCCCGTGTCCGCGCAGCGATGCCCGCCGCCGGCCCCCGGCTCGGACACTGATCGGGGAGTGATGGCGAGCCGACGGCCCGCGCCCCGCTGCTTGCTCCCGCTGCTGCTGCTGCTCGGAGGTGAGTGACCGGCGCCGCCGCCTCTCTTTGTCTCCGCTCCGCGCTCCGGCCGCTTGACCTTGGGGGCAACTTGGGAGCTCAACGCGGCCCGACTGCGGGGCAACACGGCGCCGACCCGGGGCTGCCCGCTCCCTCTCCCCGGGGCTGCCCGCTCCCTCTTCCCGGGGCAGCTCGCTCCCTCTCCCCGGGTCTGCCCGCTCCCTCTCCCCGGGGCAGCCCGTTCTCTCTCCCCGGGGCTGCCCGCTCCCTCTCCCCGGGGCTGCCCGCTCCCTCTCCCGGGGCAGCTCGCTCCCTCTCCCGGGGCTGCCCGCTCCCTCTCCCCGGGGCTGCCCGCTCCCTCTCCCCGGGGCTGCCCGCTCCCTCTCCCCGGGGCTGCCCGCTCCCTCTCCCCGGGGCAGCTCGCTCCCTCTCCCGGGGCTGCCCGCTCCCTCTCCCGGGGCTGCCCGGAGGCTGACAGATGGAGAGTACAAGGCGCCTCCAACCGTCCGCTGGAGTTCCCCCTGTACCCCACCCCATCATCCCCTCTCCCTCCTTCCTCTCTCCCCTCTCTCCCGTCCCCGCTCCCCCCTCTCATCTCCCCCCCCCCCCTCTCTATCTCTCCCCCTCCCTACTCTACCCCTCTCTCCATCCTCTCCCATCCCTCCCCATCGCCACCTCACCCCCCCCCCCCCCCCCCCCGTGTCCCTCCCTCCCTCCCTCTCCCTCCGCTCCCCTGTCCCACATCCACGACTGTCCCCCCCTCTCGGCTGCTGCAGGGCTCCGGGACCGGGGCGGGATGCGCGGCTGAGGCCGGGGTCCGGCCGCATCTTCCCGGGGGAGGGGAGGGGGATGCGCGGAGGGTCTTTGTTTACTCGCAGCCGGGGCGAGCGACGCCGGGTCCCGGGGCATCTGTTCCCGGGAGAGGAGTGGGTTGAGGGGGGTCGAGGGAGGGAGGGAGCAGCGGTAACCTGAGTGTGGGGCAAACTTTCTTTTGTTTTTGTGCTTGGATGATGTGCCGGAGGGTGTAAACATGCGGGGGGGGGGAGACGGGCTCATGCTCCGGGGGGCTTGGGCAGACTCGGCCTCCCAGCCCCTACAGTGGACCCCTCTCCCCTCCCCTTTCTCCCCGAGACCACCCCACTCCCCCCGGGTCAGAGCCCCGGGATAGAGAGAGAGTTTGTGGAAGAGCCCACGTGGGGAACGCCCCTTCTCCAGGGCTGCGGCGAGTTCACCCTTTCCCAGCCTCTCTCCCTCTAAACCTCACTGGTCCCGCCGCCGCTCTTTGTCCGAGGGGCCGCTGTCGGTGACCATGTCCCGCGGGGGTTACAGCTCGCAAGGAGGGGGGAAGTCGGCGCAACTTGAGAAGCTTGCAGCCCCGGGAGAAGGGGAGAGCCCGGAGACGGGGCAGCTTCCTTTGTGAATCTGCCTGGACCCAAGCTCCCGCCCCACTGTAACCCACGGACCTGCCCAGCCCAGCCCAGCCCAGACCCCGGGGGAAATCTAAACACAGCCCCGGTTTAAAGAGTCAGGATAGACACACAAAGTGCTGGAGTAACTCAGCGGTACAGGCAGCGTCTCTGGAGAGGAGGAATGGATGGACGTTTCGGGTCGACAGCCTTCTTCAGACGGGTCGGGCATGGTCCACGTTTTGCAAACCAACTTATCCTGGCCGCTTCAACCGAGCCCTGATTGTGCCCGGCAGCGCAGCGCAGCGCAGCACAGGGAGATCTCTCAACCCACTACCTAGTGAGTGGAGAAAAGTCATCCATTCATTCCTTCTCTCCAGGGATGCTGCCTGTCCCGCCGAGTTACTCCAGCTTTTTGTGTCTCTCTTCGGTTTAAACCAGTATCTGCAGTTCCTTCCTACACCCGATGTATGTCGCCTGGATAACACTACCGGAGAAATGTCTCCGCCAGCATCCAGGACTAACAAAAACACACCACAAGGTCCGACTTTAATCCCAGCAGCCGACCATCGCAGTACCCCCTCCCCCAGCCGTTCACTCAAACCCTCGCCCTATGTTGTTCCTTTAGGAGTCACTTGGTCTTTCCCACCCAAGTTTGTGACCCATCAAACACTCAGAGTATGAAGAAGGGTCCCGACCCGAACCGCCTCCACAGATGCTGCCTGACCCGCTGAGTTCCTCCAGCACGTCGTGTTTTGCACACACACACACACGCGCACGCGTACGCACACACACGCACACACACACACACACACACACACACACACACACACACACACACACACTCATCGCTAAAACAACTATTCTTCAAAATTGTTCATCGTTTTTCAAATGTTGCTGCAAAAACCATCCCCATCACCTCTAAGTTGTCGGAAAAAAACTCCAAGATCTCCTGATTTGATGATCCATCTTCAGCTACCAAGTCCTGAGATCTGGAGGTCAATGTTCAGTCTCTCTGTCCACGTGTCCCTTCAGCAAACGTCGCCAATCCGTTCTCTCCAAAAAATAGACGCTGCCTCACCCGCTGAGTTTCATCAGCAATTTTTGTCTACCTTCGATTTTTCCAGCATCTGCAGTTCTTTCTTAAACATCAGTCCTTTACTTACTGGTGGTGTCAAAGGAGCCACCCAAATGTAAACAGTTGTCGTAGCCTAACTAATCCAACAGTGAATGCTGATTGAATATTACAATGGGATCCACACTTGGATTTGCAACTGTGGTTGTGTCTCAGCGTGGAACCTGAAATAGCTGCCTATGAAATAATTTTTTAAACAAACAGAAAATGCTGAAAATACCCAGCAGATCAGACAGCATCTGTGGAAAGAGAGAAATAATATTTCAGATCTGGGATTCATCAGTCTTGGCAGAAGTCTGGGATGTGATACATTAACTATATCTCATTCCAAGGATGCTACCCAACCTGCTGAGCATTTCTGGTACTTTCTGCTTTCATTTCAGATTAGCAGCGTCAGCAGTTTTTGATCACCATTCATTTCTGAGAGATTGTTCTCTGAGTGTAGAATGCTTGCAGTAGCTTACACGTTGCTCTGGTGAACACAGAGCTCAAGCATGGTTTTGGTTTGGGACATCCATTTGTGGAATTCCCTGCCACAGAGGGCAGTGGAGGCCAAGTCATTGGATAGATTTAAGAGAGAGTTAGATAGTGCTCTAGGGGCTAGTGGAATCAAGGGATATGGGGAGAAGGCGTTATTGATTGGGGACGATCAGCCATGATCACAATGAATGGCGGTGCTGGCTCGAAGGGCCGAATGGCCTCCTCCTGCACCTATTTTCTATGTTTCTATGTGTCATATAAATGCAATCTTTCATGTGCTCCATACACATTGTTGTTGAAGTCAAATAATATCAAAGAATGTCAGGCAGCACATGTGGAATGAGAAACAGGATGGAGAAAGTTAGGCCAGCTCCTAGTTGCAGAAATAGTAGGCAGGGGTGGTGAGTCATAGAGCCATACAGCATGAAAACTGCCTCACATCTCAACAGATGCCCCATCTAAGCTGGGCCCATTTGTCCATGTTAGGCCCATATCTATCTAAACCTTCCCTATCCATGTACCTGTCCAAATGTATTTTAAATGTTCTTATTGTACTTGCCTTAACTACCTCCTCTTGCAGTTCATTCACCCTCTGAGTGAAAAAATATGTTCCTCAAGTTCCTACTAAATCTTGCCTCTCATCTTGAATCTATGACGGCTAATCTTTGATTCCTCTGTTCTGGGGTAAAAGACTGTGCATTCACCCTATCTATTCTCCTGATTTCATACACCTCTATAAGATCCCCCCCCCATCCTCTCCCTATAACTCAACTCAGCCCCTCGAGTCATGGCCACATCCTCATAAATCTTCTCGGCAATCTTTTCCAACATAATGACATCCTTCCCAAAGCAGGGGACTAAAATTAAACACCCCACACCAAAGGTGGCCTCAAGAACCTCTTGTATCTCAGTATCATAACGACCCAACATCTATACTCAATACCCTGACCTATTAAGGTCAATGTACCAAAAGCCTTCTTTACCATCAGATCTACCCACTTTCAGGGAACTATTTACAGGTACTCTTAGATCCCACAGCTCAATACTACTCCCCCGAACCCTACCATTCACTGGGAAGTTCCTGCCTAGGTTTCACTCCCCAAAAACGCAATTTCTGATCACAATCTTTGTTCTTTATGATTACCGCCTACTGTAATGTCGTCTGCAAACATACCGGAAACATAAAACGAGTCAGCACCTCAAGGCAGAGTTAATGGGAAAAAACATATTATTTTGTTTGAATTACTGCAGGAGATATGAGGAACAAGGGAAATGACTGTAAAACAAAACCAAAATTGGCAGTCAATGCCATGAAGTCAGGCAGACAGAGAGCACTCCTGAGATGTTATTTCTACACTCTCCACTATTGCCCTGCTGCTTGCTGAATGTTCCCAGATTTTTCTGTTTCATATTTCCAGCGTTGTTCTTGAAGGGACATCATGCTGTGTGGGATGGCATTCCTGCAAGTGGCAATGTTGTACAGTGTTTCATGCATTATGTGTAATCAGTGCTGAGATCGGCTGTGCACGTTCATGAACCTAATGTGGTTGTTGTGTGCTTAGTAATCATCATCATCGCACACTCACTCTTTGCCACAAGGACCAGAGCCATGAATTTAATGCCGACAGAAAAAAGATCATCCCTAACTGCAGGAAAGAACTGCAGATGCTGGTTTAAACCAAAGATAGACACAAAGTGCTGGAGTAACTCAGCAGGACAGGCAGCATCTCTGGAGAGAAGAAATGGGTGACGCTTCAGGTCGAGACCCTTCTTCGGACTGAAAGTCACGGGAAAAGGAAACAAAAAATATAGGCGATGATATAAAGAGATATAGAACAATGATTGAATATGCAAAAAAGTAACGGAAACGGGCCATTGTTAGCTGTTTGCTGGGTGAGAAGGAGAAGCTGGTGTGACTTGGGTGGGGGAGGGATGGAGAGAGAGGGAATGCCGGGGTTACTTGAAATTACATCATCGTCTATATCTCTTGTTTCCCTTTCCCCTGACTCTCAGTCTGAAGAAGGGTCTCGACCTGAAACGTCACCCATTCCTTCTCTCCAGAGATGCTGCCTGTCCCGTTGAGTTACTCCAGCATTTTACGTCCATTGATGTTTTATGGTGTCACAGACAATCACCCCTCCACGGTTCAGTGGTAATGAATGAATTTTTCAGTCCTTTCCTCAATGGTGTATTTGCAGAACTATGGTCGTGCTTTGAAGACGCCAGAAGTGAAATGAAATGGAATGGTAAATAGTTCACCTCTGCAGGGAGTAAGTTGTGTGGGGCAGATGTGTTGTGTTGGTGCACAGCTGTATGCAAATCATGCAGCTGTGTTGGGTGAGGAGCACATCAGTCAGGGCATCTGTGAATGAATAGCGGGATGTTGATGCTGATTAATGTGTGTTCTCTTGGCTCAGTTGAGAGATAATCATGGCTGCATGTTGAACAGCAGTTTCATGGAAGTCACGCTCAATAGTAAGGAGCTAACGGCAGTAAAAGCTAGTGTTAAATGTGTGCCAGGGATTTAACGAAGTGTGGTAAAGTGATGGTGAACATACCTGTTGAAGGCGATTGAAGAACAGCCGTTCCAAGTGCTTAGGAAGAAGCTGCAGATGCTGGTTTACACCAAAGATAGACACAAAATGCTGGAGTGACTCAGCAGGTCAGGCAGCATCTATGGAGAAAAAAAGAATGGGTGACGTTTCGGGTTGTGACCCTTCTTCAGTTTGACCCAAAACATCACCCATCCTTTTGCTCCAGAGATGCTGCCTGACTCGCTGAGTTACTCCAGCACTTTGTGTGCATCTTGGTTCCAAGTGTAATGAATTGGATGTAACGCTGAACAGGAGCGATGCGGGCGGGCGGAAGGAAGATCTTCCTTTGTGCATTCACATTGTTGGGAAGTTACTGTCGGGCAGAGGGTGAAGGGTCAATGAGTGGCCTTAACACCACTTTACACATCCTGAGATTCGTTCAACACAACAGTGAACGATTACCACACAGAACTAGCTGGTTATTAGGGTCAGGTTCAATGAGTTGAAATGGTGATGTATACTCGAACATTTCAAACACCTTGCATCACAGACACTGTAAACCTCATCTGGACATATTATTTTATTGCCACCGGCAGGGATTAAACACTGTGCTTGCAGTTCTCAAATGACATTTTCTGTCGTATAGTGGGGCTTAAAGCTGAGGCGTTGGGGTGGAGTAGCACTGATGTATGTTCAGTGTTGCGGCCACATTGAATGTGTTGCATCGTGCAGTGAATTAACACTTCAAGTAACCCTCCCCCTCCATCCCTCCCCCATCCCAGGTCTCCGACTAGTTTCACTGCCCTCCTGATTAAATATTACTGTTCGTATGCCTTGTTGCCACCTTGCCCTGAACTAACAATGTACAATTCACCATTTCCCTGATCATCATCTCCTTTCGATCTGTGTTTTCACACCTTACCTTTCCATATCTCTCGTCTCCCTCTCCCCTGACTCTTAGTCTGAATAAGAGTCTCCACCAGTAGCGTCACCCACTCCTTTGCTCCAGAGATGCTGCCTGTCCCGCTGAGTTACTCCAGCATCTTGTGTGTGTGTCTAACACGCAGGGAGGTTTTGCATAGGCAACAATTGGAACATGTGGAGCAAGTCCAGGGAGAGGTGACAGAAACACAGGACAGTCACAGGGTGCGATTATGGCCACAGAAGCAACACAGTGGTGCTTTCATTCCCATGAATGAAGTGGGGATGTTTGCTCCAGAATATTCGAAGGATGAGGGACGGCCTGATTCATTGGAAGAGGACGTTCTCGCCCTGGCTTCAGATGGCAAGAGATACTGTATGGAGTTAGCCTCTGAGTCACAGAGCGATACAGCGTGGAAACAGGCACCAGCCACTTTGGCCCAGCTACACTAGTCCCACCTGCCCGCGTTTGGCCCATATCCCTCTCAACCTGTCCTATCCATGTACCTGTCTAATCATTACTTAAACGTTGGGATAGTCCCTGCCTCAGTTACCTCCTCTGGCAACTTGTTCCTTACACTCACAACCCTCTGTGTAAAAAAGTTACCCCTCAGATTCCTATTAAATCTTTTCCCCTTCACCTTAAACCTATGTCCTCTGGTCCACGATTCCCCTACTCTGGGCAAGAGACTCTGCCCAGAGTCTCTGAGATTTGACAGTACTAGAATGTGCACCTTCAGTTCACCACAGTTCAGTGTAGTTTATTGTCACGTGTACCGAGGTACAGTGAAAAGCTTTTTGTTGCGAGCTAACCAGTCAGTGGAAAGACAATACATGATTACAATCGATCCGTCCGCAGTGTACAGATACATGATAAGGGAATAACGTTTAGTGCAAGATAAAGCCCTTCTTTATCTTGAAGTCTTCACTATCGTGAAAGATTTCACTCTCTTTGAAGTTCGATCAAAGATAGTCTGAGGGTCACCAATGGGGTAGAAATTAGTTCCGGACTGCACCCTAGTTGCAGCAGGTTATAGTGAATGCTTATTCTAATTGCAACTAAATGGAAAGAGATGTAACATGCCATGGTGTCATTCTGTGCTCCTTTCTTTAAAGATTTGGGCCACTCCTCAGAACTGACCTTCACTATGGAGCCGAGCGATGTGGTGGCGGTGGAAGACCACCCGCTCAAGCTGCAGTGCCAGGTGGAAGGGCTGGAGCCCATTAGCAAGTCGTGGAGGAAGAATGGGGAGCTGCTGTTGGACAGCCAGCACGTCTCCTTGCTTGTCAATGGTTCGATCTACATCAGAAAGTTCCACAAGCTGCTGGACGACGGCTCCTCCGATGAGGGCGAGTACGACTGCACCGCCCAGAACCGCCTGGGCCTCGTGGTCAGTCGGAAGGCCAAAGTTCAAGTTGCAAGTAAGTCATTCATAAGATCATAAGAACATAAGTGATAGGATTAGAATTAGGCCATCTCTCCCTCCTAACCACATTCTCCAGCCTTCCCCCCATAACCTCTGATACCCGCACTAATCAAGGATTAATCTAACTCTGCCCTAATTTAAATGTGATTGAAATTCTTCTGGGAGCTCTGGCAGCAGCAGAGAGATGATGCTCTGGGTAAAGAGCATTCTGTCGCTTAGCGATGTATTGTGCTGGTGACGACTTTAATATCAGAAGCATCAGCTCAGAACCCACTCCCTCCCGATCTGTTTATTTATTTTATTCCATTGGGGAATATATGTTTGCTTTAGTTCAAGAGATACAACACAGAAACAGGTCCTTCGGCCCACCAAATACACAGCGACCATCGATCACACATTTATTCGAGTTCTATGTTATCCCACCTTCTCATCCACACTAGGGGCAAGTTACACAGACCAATTTACCTACAAACCCGCACGTCTTTTGGGAGGTGTGAGGAAACCGGAACACCTGGGGGAAACCCACACAGTCACAGAAAGAACATGCAAAGTCAACACAGACAGCACCAGAGTTGAGGATCGAACTGGGGTCTCTGGTGCTGTGAGGCAGCAGCTCTACCACTGTGCTGCCCATTTGCCTCTATAAGGTCTTCATACAAAACAATTTGAGGTTTGAACTTAGCTGATTGTACTCGCGACTGACTTGCCCAAGGTTGGTACATACATGGGTAAAGCTAATGATACATTGGCCGGTCTCACCACACGGATCAGTGATGGCTTGCTGCAGTGGTCACTGGTGCATGATAAGATCTATTAGCCAAGGGAGAGTTTGTGGGGGAAAATGTCACAGTCTACCTGATGCTGTGAACTGCTCCCAATATGTAAACCTTATTCTGAATCACACTGCACAGGATGCACTTCACCCCAGGAGTATATTTGTATTTATGTTTATGCGGCAAGGTCATTGAATCAGAGAAAAGTAGTTCCAATGGGTGTGGATAGACAAAGTGCATTTATGCTCAGTATTTTTCACATAGATAGATAGATAGATAGATAGATAGATAGATAGATAGATAGATAGATAGATAGATAGATAGATAGATAGATAGATAGATAGATAGATAGATAGATAGATAGATAGATAGATAGATAGATAGATAGATAGATAGATAGATAGATAGATAGATAGATACTTTATTAATCCCCTTATTCAGGGGAAATTCTGATGTCCTTGCAGCACACTAATAAAAATACAACACAGTATTCATAAAGAAATTCAACACCAAAACATCCCCCCACAGTGATTCCCACTGTGGGGGAAGGCACAAAGTCCAGTCCCCATCCTCTTGTCCACCCATAGTCGGGCCTATTGAGGCCTCCACAGTCGCCGCCACGGCGCCCGATGTTCTCGCCGGGTGATGGTACTCCGGCGTCGGGAGAACCCCCAGCAGCTTGGGGTGCCAGGAACGGCCGCCTTCCCACCGGAGCCTAATAATAATATCTTTTATTGTCATTGCACATAAGCGCAACGAGATTTGGTATGCAGATGTCATAACATAAATAACTAATTAAATTTTGATTTAGATATCCCGAGAACATGGATTGTAAAAAGAACAGTAAAATAGTCAAAACAGTTCAAACAGACTAAAGTGCAGATGTGTCTGTGCGACATGACCATCCGAGGGAGACAGTCCAGGGGGGATGGGGTCACTCAGCAGGGCCGGTTCAGAGCCGCTATAGCTCTGGGAATGAAGCTGTTCCTGAGTCTGGAGATTCGGGCATAGAAGGCCTTGTAACGTCTGCCGGAGGGAAGTAGTTCGAACAGTCCATTACAAGGGTGTGAGGAGTCTTTATGGATGCTGACGGCCTTCCTGAGGCACCGTGTGTGGTAGATGCCCTCCAAGTCTGGTAGCTGTGTCCCTTATTCCAGAATAGCCCAAAGTACCAACTGGACAATGTTTCAATGTCTCAGCCCAGAACTTGTGGAACTTGCTCCCATGATGTTCCTGCCCAGGGACAGAAGTCCATGCTTGTGCCATGGTGGGTACCAGGGTTGATACTGCAGTTGGTGCCATGGTGGCAGTTGATAGTTAGTCGTTCTTCATTCAGAAGGTTCTCACTGCACCACAGGAGTAACAATGGAAGGCAAGCATGTTTCCACAGGAAGGCAGTGGGCGGTGGTGGAGCAGCTGTGTGTGAAACAGGATTGGGTGAGGAGTGTGGGCCAAAGGATTCTCACGAGCAGTGAATCTCCATGAACCGGCAAGGCTCGAAGATGGAAAATGCCGAACAGTCGGTAACCAAAAATAATGTTTACACAATGAACGAGTGTAAGGTTGCAGGTGTTAGAGTTGAGGCCAAGAGCTCTTGATCGTGACAACCAATGTAGCCAGTGGACACTTCTCCTGTGCAGAGTCGACCATTTCTAAAGCCTTCTCGCCATTTCACAAAGACTATGTTCCCAAAGCATTAGCATGGTCAATACTAAATATATTTTCCAAAATCATCCTGTCCAGGCACTTAAGTGTATAATTAATTTAAGGACTGACCTGCACTGAGTGGAGTAGAACCTTTGTTAGCTTTGATTATTTAAACCTGACCTGAAATGAGCAGGTCAACCATTAGACGTATGCCATTGCATTGACCGCACTTGGCCAATACTTCATTGGATTTATTGTGTTCTGTTTGTGGAAACAAATGGACTTAATTGCATTTATTTGCCGGAGATCGGGTACTGGGAATTGACAGGCGGCTTTGGAGCGCGTACGATGAGAGGCTTGGAGAGCGGCCAATAATCGGGTTAGGCGAGGTGGTCTGTCATTCGCTTGCGGTGAAGATTGTAAAGGAACTTAACGTTAGGTTGAGCCACATGCTCAGAAAGGGGTGGAATACGGATCCTGTCCTTTTGTTTGGTTTATTCATCGCTTCACAGCTGCCCGCAAGCATTAAGCTGTTCAATGTAGGCTTCTTTTGATTAAACTACCTCGTTGGCCGTTGAGTCATAGTTCTATTGTGTTGTGCTGTAAAATGTGACCCAGTCACTCACAGGTTGGGAAGAGAGTGGTCCTGGCCTGGTACGAGATCCTATCCACAGTGCATAGGGCGATTAGCAAAAAATCAAAGCGTTGCAGATGCTGGAATTCTGAAATAAAAGATTGAAACTGCTCAGCAGATCAGGAGCGTCCGTGGAGCAAGAAACAGGGTTAATGCCTCAGGGCAAAGAGTAGAAAAAAGGTAATCAATTTGAAACATCATTTCTGTTTCTCTTTGCACAGATGCCCCCTGACCTGCTGAGTGTTTCAGACAATTTCTGTAAGGCTGGTCTTTTTCTCCGTTTGGTTGGTCTTTCCCTGTTCACTGCTACTCCCCAGCACCAGGGGTTCGGCAGTTCAGCGGTTACTTAAATTGGAAAAAAAAACCTACCTTGAAACAACTAGTCCTCAAGAAGCTAATCCAACCACAGGGCACTCATGCAGCCACCAGTTGGCCAGGTAATCTAACTGAGATGTGGGTAGCTCTTCGGAGGAGTGTAGCCAACCGCTGGGACGATGCGAGGTGATGCAGCTTTTCCCATATCCTTGGTACTTGGCTTATTTCATTTTAGTTCAGCTTAATGAGATGTTTACCAAGGTACAGTGAAGAGCTTTTGTTGCGTGCGGTTCATCGGGAAAGATGATACATTATTACATTCGAGCCATCCACAGAGCGCAGATACATGAAATACAAAATTCTTCAGGGGTTGGACAGGCTAGATGCAGGAAGATTGTTCCCGATGTTGGGGAAGTCCAGAACAAGGGGTCACAGTTTAAGGATAAAGGGGAAATCTTTTAGTACTGAGATGAGAAAAAACATTTTTTACACAGAGAGTGGTGAATCTCTGGAATTCTCCGCCACAGAATGTAGTTGAGGCCAGTTCATTGGCTATATTTAAGAGGGAGTTAGATGTGGCTCTTGTGGCTAAAGGGATCATGGAGTATGGAGAGAAGGCAGGTACAGGATACTGAGTTGGATGATCAACCATGATCATATTGAATGGCGGTGCAGGCTCGAAGGGCCGAATGGCCTACTCCTGCACCTATTTTCTATGTTTCTATGACACGGGGAATAACGTTTTTTGCAAGGTAATGTCAGATTAAAGATAGTCTGAGAGTCTCCAATGAGGTAGATGGTAGCTCAGGACAGCTCTCTAGGAGTTGATAGGATGGTTCAGTTGCCTGATATATCTGGGAAGAAACTGTCCTTGAATCTGGAGGTGTGCTTATGTACTCCTCGTCTGATGGGAGAGGTGAGAAGAGGGGTATATACGAAGGAATGATCTACAGATAGACACAAAAAGCTGCAGTATCTCAGGCAGCATCTCTCGACAGAAGGAATGGTGACGTTTCAGGTCGAGACCCGATATGTCACCCATTCCTTCTCTCCAGAGATACTGTTACTAAGAGAGAGAGAGAGAGAGAGGAGAGAGAAAGAGAGAATTACTAAGTTACTCCAGCTTTTTGTATCCTTCAGTTTAAACCAGCATGTGCAGTTCCTTCCTTCACAAGCAATGATCTACCCCAGCTGCCGAGTTTTCATTGATTTCAGCTATTCTGAGCACATGCTCTGACTGCACGAGGGCTGCGTCACTACTCTGACACGCTGCTCTTTCAAGCTGCCTCACTTCACGCTTCCTGTTGAATGAATTCTCGAGCAGGTGACAAAGATGTGCCATGTTCGACCTTCTGAAGGGAAAGTTTAGCTTAGTTCGGAGATACAGCACAGAAACAGGCCCTTCGGCCCACTGAATCCATGCTGACCAGCCATCTCCACACACTAACGCTATCCTACACACACTCGGGACAATATTTACAATTGTACCGAAGCGAATTAATAGGAAGGAACTGCAGATGCTGGTTTAAACACAAGATAGACACAAAATGCTGGACAGGCTGATTTGCATGACTGTTTTGGAGGTTAGCTCATAGTGATGGTCTTTATGGGAAACTATTAGGTTGAACAGAGTAAGTTAGGAAATGCATAAAACTCAGCCAATGTTGGGCGAGTCCAGAACCAGGGGCCACAGTCTTAGAATAAAGGGGAGGTCATTTAGTCTTAAGGACTAAAGAGGTGAGAAAAAACTTTTTCACCCAGAGAGTTGTGAATTTATTGAATTCCCTGCCACAGAGGGCAGTGGAGGCCAAATCACTGGGTGGATTTAAGAGAGAGTTAGATAGAGCTCTAGGGGCGAGTGGAGTCAAGGGATATGGGGAGAAGGCAGGCACGGGTTATTGATAGGGGACGATCAGCCATGATCACAATGAATGGCGGTGCTGGCTCGAAGGGCCGAATGGCCTCCTCCTGCACCTATTTTCTATGTTTCTATGTTTCTAAAACTGCAGAAGAAAGTGAATCCAAAATTGCTACAGAATTGTTGCTACCAGGTCAAAGGCATTTATTTAAGAGTAAGATTGAATCCTAAACCACTAATGTATCAGAGGGATTTGGTTTGCTGACTTTGTGCAGTAGAAATGGTTTATTATTTTTGTATATACATGATGACAGATTCTCGACTGTGGTGTTCCTGAGTCTCGGAACGCCCCTGTCTGCCAAAAGTGGCAAAGTGGTAGGAAACATGAACTCGGCTTCCAGCTTGGCCGCAGGAGGGCAGCAGACAGACTCCTGCCACTCATAAAATCATAAGAGATAGGAGCAGAATTAGGCCATTCGGCCCATCAAGTCTACAGTGTCATTCAATCATGGCTGATCTAGCTCTCCCTCCTAACCCCATTCTCCTGCCTTCTCCCCATTACCTCTGACACTTGCACTTTCTCTCCGTCCCTTCAGATCATGCCTCATTTCCCCTCTCAGTGCCACTCTCAGCACTGCCCTCGCATTCCTCGATTCCCTTAAGAGCCTGTCCCACTTAGGTGACATTTTAGGCAACTGTGGCGACCGTCACTGTCGCGGTGTGATGCCGGAAATGCACCCACCCCATGACCATGTCCACGACAAGCTGCCACCTAGTCGATGTCAAGCTGCGTCAACCAGCGACACTATTCCTCGCCACTCGGGACGTCTGTTGTCACCTGTGTGGTCGAAGGTTGTCGTAGGTGTGGTCATAGGTGGACGTCCCTGAGTGGCGAGGAATTGTGTCGCTGGTTGCCGTAGCTTGATGTCGACTAGGCGGTAGCTTGTCACGGACATTGTCCTGGGGTGGGTGCGTTTGTGGCATCGCACTGCGACAGTGATTGTCACCACAGTTGCCTAAAGTATCGCCTAAGTGGGACAGGCCCTTTAATATCCACTAACTCTACTGATCTCTGTTTTGAATGAGCCCAACTCCAAAGCCTCTACAGACCACTGGGCTAGCAATGTCCACTGCCCTCTGAGTGAAGGCATCTCTCCTCAACTCAGTCCTGAAGGGACTAGGCCTGATTCCAAAACATTGCCCTCTGATTCAGGAAAAACATTCTCCTGCAACCAGCCTGCCAAGTCCTTGAAGTTTGGACGTTTTGACGAGATCGATTTCCAATCATTCTTTCAACTTTGGAGAATAAAGTTCCTTTCTCCACTGTCTAACCTCAAGTTCTCCAGTAAATCCTAGTTACACTCCCTCCTATCCCAGGTAGACCAAGCTTCACGTTGTACTCCACACACAATCTCACTAATGCCCTACTCTACTGCAATCAGACTCACTTCAAATCCACTTGTCCTAGCATGACTTGTCCTAGCCTAACCGGAAGTGGCGGCGCTGGGAACGGCTGCGGCTCGCCTGCAGTCCGTTTGTCTTTACTTTTTTGTGTTGTTTTTTTCGTTTTGTGTAGTTACGTTTTTGGTTTTTAAGTTGTGTTTATGTGGGGGTGGGGGGTTGAAACGGGGCTTGCTGTCTCTCCCTTCGGGGGAATACGACTTTTTGTCGTATCCCCCTTCTCTGCCTCCGTCTGCGCTGTGGCCTAATGGCGGAGCTGGCGACCTCGAGGCTCCGGAGGCAGAGCCTGTCAGGACTCGCTCCCATGAGGGCGACCTGACGAGGGGCTGAGACTCTCTCGTGAGGGGCTGTGACGCTCCCGTCGGAGTGGCCCAGCTCGAGGGAGGAACGGCACTCACGTGAGGGCGATCCGGCTCGGGGCTGGAACGGTGCTCCGGTGGCTGGGACGGCGTTCTGGCGGCGGCGACCTGAGTCCTGGGTTCAGCCACGGGCCAGCGGCTGCATCCGCTGGACTGGAGGGTGGCAGCTTCGACCACCCCGGGCCGCGGTGTTTGAACCGGCCCGTTCGCGGGGTTCGGTGAGCCGCGGGACTGTTGTGCCATCGCCCGGTGGGGAATCGCCTCAGCGCAGAGGGAGAAGAGGAGGGAAGAGACAGTAACCCTAAGATTTTTGCCTCCACCACAGTGAGGAGGTGCTTGGAGGATACACTGTGGTGGATGTTAATTTGTGTTTATTGTTGTTTTTTATTGTATGTATGACTGCAGGCACGAAATTTCGTTCAGACCATACGGTCTGAATGACAATAAAGGTATTCAATTCAATTCAATTCAATGACAAGCCACTGGCCCTCTCAGTCAAAATGTGTCAGAAGGAACTGCAAGTGCTGGCTTACACTGAAGATACACAGACGGCCAAAGGTGTTGTTTGCATCTTCCCGCTGCACTGAGGGTGATAATCGATGCCTGCCTTCTCCAAGATGTGTTTCCTGGGATATGGAGATCGGCCAATATTTTCTTGCACCTTGTGGGACTTTGTGCAGCAGTTGCTACAATTCAAAGTACTATAGGACATCTAAAGGCCCTGAAAGTTTCTATATAAATAGAAATCAATACATTATGGGGGAGCCAGATTCAGGAACAATTAGTAGACCACTGAACAGACCTCTCATACACTAAGAGTCTTCCAACCTACCTCAATGGGGTCCTTACACTTTAAAAAAAAATCTGCACTTTCTCTATAAGTGTAATGCTATAAGGCTGTAACATTATATTCTGCACGCTGTTTATTTTTCACTTTGCATTATTGGTTGATTGTACGCATGTATGGCACGATTTGACTGGATAGCACGCACACACAACAGTTTTCACTGTAATTTGCTACAAGTGGCAATAATGATCCAATACCAAAATCAATGCTAGAATATAGACACAAAATGCTGGAGTAACTCAGCCGGTTGGGCAGCATCTCTGGTGAAAAGGATTAGGTGACGTTTCAGGTGGAGACCCTTGATCAGACTGAGAGACGGGGTGGGGGGAAAATGGAGGTATCAGGTAGCCTGCTGCTCGGGGCTCAGATGGTCCATGGCTCGGATAACAGCTCTCCTTGGACAGATGAGCAAGATGGCTGAACTTCACCTATTCCTTCTCTCCAGATCCGCTGAGTTACTCCAGCATGTTGTATCCTCTCAGTCAGTTGCTTCACCTCCATGTTCGTCTTCAGCAACTTGTGACACGCCCATCTACGCCCATCTCTGCAGCTGCCCCACCCAGTATCTCACCAGTTGCAGCACCAAAGTGATCACTTCACGTCTATGTCCAGCTTGGAAATGAAGTAACTAGTTTGAAAACCCATCTCCCAATCTGTACAAAGTCCCATGTATGTTGAATTGATCAGTAATCTAATTCCCTTGGAATGAGTCTGACCATCTGCAACTGATGTAATTTGATGAAACTGTCTGCCAGGTTCGTAAATCACAACCTGACCCCTGGAACACTCCCCTGATGAAGACTATTGATTGTATTGGTCAATAAGCAGGATTTACGACCAGCAGTCTATTGTCCTTCCATCTGTCTCCGCGGAGAGCTGCGTCTCCCGACAAGAGAAAAGCTGCTGAGAGGGACGGAGAGGACGTGGACACAAGTTTCACTAACTTACCGAACAGCAAAAAGCCTGGATAGAGTGGATGTGGAGAGGATGTTTCCACTAGTGTGAGAATCTCGGACTAGAGGTCATAGCCTCAGAATTAAAGGACTTTCTTTTTGGAAGGAGATGAGGAGGAACTTCTTTAGTCAGAGGGTGGTGAATCTGTGGAATTCTTTGCCACAAAAGGCTGTGGAGGCTGTCAGTGGATATTTTTAAGGCAGAGATTGATAGATAGATTCTTGATTAGTACGGGTGTCAATGGTTATGGGTAGAGGGCAGGAGAATGGGGTTAGGAGGGAGAGATAGATCAGCCATGATTGAATGACGGAGTAGACTTGATGGGCCGAATGGTCTAATTCTGCTCCTATCACTTCTGACCTTATGACCTCTTCTAGAGCCGTTGTCAGTCTGTGAGGGGTTTGGGGTCTGCAGTGGCTGAAGATCTTTTTTCTGATAGATTGTGTGCACACTTGGAGTCATGGAGTCACACAGCATGGAAACGGGCCCTTCGACCCAACATGTCCCATCTACACTAGTCCCAACTGCCTGAGTGTGGCCCATATCCTTCTAACCTATCCTACCCGTGTACCTGTCTAAATGTTTCTGAAATAACGCGAAAGTACCTGCCTCAACTATCTCCTCCGACAGCTTGTTCCATACACCCACTAACCTCTGTGCGAAATTGTTGCCCCCCCCCCCCCCCCAGCGGGTCTAACGCAGCGGGTCAGGCAGCATCTCTGGAGGGAATGAATGGGCGACGTTTCGGGTCGAGACCCTTCTTCAGATCGATGCCGTTCCCGCACTAAATTTGCCTGATCTGCTGAGTGTATCCGGACTGCTTCCCCTTGCCTCTGAAGCAGGACTAAGATCTGTAGACACGCATCAGTCGCCAACCTTTTGTTGTGGTTTGAAATCCGAGGCAGCGTTTGGCTGCAGGTCATTGTCAGGGAGGCTTGACGCAGCGTCCCAGAGTGAGAGAGGTGAGATTTTTCTCATATCTCACACTGAGCCGCTGGCCTCGGGCATTTGACAAGGGAGGCGCTGCCCATCCTTAGTGCAAGGCAGAGAGAGAGGAATGAAACAGCAGGCTGGGAGCTCCTTGCCTCTGATCCAGCAAACATCGCCCATCCAGGCAGCCTCGAACCAGAACACGCAGAAACCTGCCGAGCAGCGTAAATACAGAGGTCAAAGGAAGGCAGACCAGAAGTGGTGTCTCGGCTTAGTTGAGTTTATCGTCATGTGTACATTGAAAAGCTTTTGTCGTGTGCTAACCAGTCAGCGGAAAGACCATACACGAGCCATCCACAGTGTACACGATAAAGGGAATAATGTTTAGTGCAAGATAAGGTCCAATGAAGTACGATTCAATGGTACATAAAAATGCTGGAGAAACTCAGCGGGTGCAGCAGCATCTATGGAGCGAAGGAAATAGGCAACGTTTCGGGCCGAAACGTTGCCTATTTCCTTCGCTCCATAGATGCTGCTGCACCCGCTGAGTTTCTCCAGCTTTTTTGTGTACCTTCGATTTTCCAGCATCTGCAGTTCCTTCTTAAACTCTTAAGTACGATTCAATATTGTCCGAGGTAGATAGTAGCTCAGGACGGCTCTCTGGTTGTTGGTAGGATGGTTCAGTTGCCTGATAGTAGCTGGGAAGAAACTGTCCCCGAATCTGGAGGTGTGCGTTTTTACACATTATGAGATTATCAGCTTTTTAGTTTAATTTAGTTTGTTACTGACACACGCACCAAGGTAAAGTGAAAAGCTTTTGTTTGCATGCTATCCAGTCAAAGAAAATAATATAATTAAGGTGTCCACAGTTCACAGATAAGGGATAAAGTGTAAAGCATTTAGTGCACCAAATAGCATTGTCGGATGGAGCAGATAAATGAGGTCGATATTTATTTCTTCATGGGATGTTGATGTCACTCGTTGTTCATCTTGAATCAACCACGGAGGTGGGCATGGAGTTACATGTTGATGAAAGTGGCTAAGGATGGCAGCGATGGATCCTTCTCCGGAGAGCACGGTGAACCAATTGCAATAATGACTGGGGCAGATGGTGCCAGGAAGAGGTACACATCATCTTTAATTAAAACAGGCATTGTAGCCGAGGTGAAGAGAGGTCACATTCTCCCATTGAAGGGCTTGTCACATGTGTAACAGATGGGTGGACAGTCCAGGTACAAAAGGCAGGAGTTGCTGAGTTTCACGTTGAAGAATGCAGGCGTGGAGAACACTGTGTGTGTGGAAACAAATAGCCAGAATCTCAGAGGGTGTTGAATGTCAGATCTGTCAGCAGTAGGGCAGATAGATGAGCAGATGCAGAATGCATTACTGCCTGAAACACTTTGTTTATTGCGCAGCAAGTCAGTGAAAAGCCATTCACTGAAAATCTGATACGTTTTTTTTAAATTTGTACAAAACAGAATATGTCGATATAAATGGGCCAATGCTTATATTCCTTACAGGAGTCAGACGTGTCACTGAGCTGAGTCATGGTTGGAAATTAGTTTAGTTTACAGTGTGGAAATGGGCCCATCGGCCCACCCAGTGCCCGCCAACAATCCACCACCCGTCCACACTAGTTCTATGTGAGGCCACTTTTCTCATCCAAACCCTCCACACAGGGGCAATTTACGAGACCACACTTCTTTGAGACGTGAGCGGAAACTAGGGCACCCAGAGGAAACCCACGCGGTCACAGGGAGAACGTGCAAACTCTACACAGACAGCACCCAAAGTCAGGATCAAACCCGGGTCTCTGACGTTGTGATGCAGCAGCACTACCCGCTGCGCCACTGTACCGCCCATGTAATAAAGTGCATCTTATTTTTATAAATCATTGAATTGATAGTTTGCTGAGGTTTGTTGTAAGAGGTTTGGTCTTGGGTGCTGGGAATTATTTATTGCTTAACATCACTCCAATAGATTTCCTAATCCATGTCTTCCAAGACTGTTATTTTTGGGAGCTTGCTGTGTGCATTTCTGGTGTCCAAATTGCGATAGTCTACTTCTAAGACGGATCAAGGATGACTTGCTTCCACCGTAATTTTGTGGGTTCTGAGGAGCATTTGTTGGGGAACAGATGGGGTGAGTGGCGGAATGTGTTTACACTGGGCTTCTGTCTTTCTCTGGTGAATAGAGCTGAGCTTCCTCATGCCTCCCCAAATGGTCCTTCCTTCAGTCTGAGTTGTTATGGCCCAGAGATTCATTTGAGTTGTGGGCATGGTACACGTTTGCAAGGAGGCGCTGAGAACCCCCTGTCAGTATTTATGGGGAGAAGGCAGGAGAATGGGGTTAGGAGGGAGAGATAGATCAGCCATGATTGAATGGCAGAATAGACTTGATGGGCAGAATGGCCTAATTCTTCTCCTATCACACCTGAACTTATGAACCCCCTTGAATCTTTTCCTCTGTCCCCCTGGCAATACTTTGCTTTGACAGGCCTCAGATGAAGAGTGCCTGTTTCCCGAGTCCGATGGTGGAATGTATAAGGTGTGGTCTGCCCACTGGAGCTGACTGAGTGTAACTGGAGCCTTCATGCGGGGGATTGTTGGCTGGGAGAGGATGCTGATTTTAGTTTAGAGGTACAGCATGGAAACGGGCCCTTCTGCCCACTGAGTCTGTGCCGACCAGCGATTCTCACACGCTAACACTATCCTACACAGACTAAAGACAATTTTCTATTTTACCAAGCCAATTAACCTACAAACCTGAACGTCTTTGGAGTGTGGGAGGAAACCGGAGCACCTGGAGAAAACCCAGGCAAGTCCTGGGGAGAATGTGCAAACGCTGCACAGACTGCACCCATAGTCGGGATGGAACCCAGGTTTCTGGTGCTGTAAAGCAGCAACTCTACCGCTGCGACATTAATGGTGATAGTGATGATAGTTTGCCTGTCATGTCAGTGGATTAGGAGGATTTAGCGGTGTTATCTTTGGTGGTATCTCTCCGGTGTCCGTTGTGTGCTAGTCCATGAGCTTTGTGGTGGGTTTGAAGTCTTGATCATCGAACAATCTTTTCCTCAGACGGCCAAAGGTGTTGTTTGCATCTTCCCGCTGCACTGAGGGTGATAATCGATGCCTGCCTTCTCCAAGATGTGTTTCTTGGGATATGGAGATCGGCCAATATTTTCTCGTACCTTGTGGTACTTTGTGCAGCAGTTTCTACACTTCAAAGTACTATAGGACATCTAAAGACCCTGAAAGTTTCTATATAAATGGAAATCAATACATTATGGGAGAGCCAGATTCAGGAATAGTTAGTAGACCACTGAACAGACCTCTCATACACTAAGAGTCTTCCAACCTACCTCAATGCGGTCCTTACACTTAAAAAAAAAATCTGCACTTTCTCTATAACTGTGATGCTATAAGGCTGTAACATTATATTCTGCACACTGTTTATTTTTCTCTTTGCATTATTGGTTGATTGTACACATGTATAGCACGATTTGACTGGATAGCACGCACACAACGGTTTTCACTGTAATTTGCTACAAGTGGCAATAATGATACAATACCAAAACCAATGCTGGAATATAGACACAAAATGCTGGAGTAACTCAGCGGGCCAGGCTGCATCTCTGGATAGAAGGAAGTGACATTTCTGTTTCGGGTCAAAACCCTTCTTCAGACTGAGTGTCAGGGGAGAGGGATGTACAGAGATAAGGAAGTGTAAGGTGTGAAACTGCCTCAGTTAGAAAGAGTGAAGCCACTATTTTAAAACTACCTTCACAACTTGGCGGTGACAGTTTCTGTAAGGAGGAACTGCAGATGCTGGTCTAAACTGACGATGGACACAAAAAGCTGGAGTAACTCAGCGGGCCAGACAGCATCTCTGGAGAAGGAATGGGTCGAGACACTTCTTCAGGAGTTTGTTTGCTTCTGTGAATGAGATCACATCCAAGAAGCACTTTACCCCTTCCACCGTTATCTCTTTGATGCCTTTTACTTTCCCTTTCGTGGCCCTCATTACATTTCACTCTTGTTTGTCCCCGGGAAGCTATTCATCATCTCCACATCCCTGCAGGGATAACGATGGGTCAGAAGAGCAGTCCCTCTCATTGTTCCCTCACAATCCAGTCACCAAGCAACTGCATAAACCACGCACACTACAGGGAAATGAGCCTAATTGTCGCCTCACAAGAGCCCTCTGCTTAGACTATCCTCGGGAAACGGTGAAGTGGTGCAGATATGCAGTCGGGCGTTTGAAGCCATTTTGTTTGAAACCTACCCACTGATTAAAGGCTGGAACCCGACCCCTTTTTTTCTCCATCGGCGCTTCTGAACATCCGTTTTATATTTTTTTCTTAAGAAGACAGGATTGAAACATTGCTTTTTTAAAGAAAAAAAGTGGTGGCAGAAAGCAAAATGTTTAGACCGGCCTCCTAACAAGTGAAAGTGAGATGGTCTGTTTTCCAACGTCTGAAATGCGGTTTCTATTCATATTCAAATGTTGCCATTCAGATGCAAAGAATAGGCTTCACTTCTAGGAGCCCACAGTGGACACAGAGCCAAACTGCCGTCTCTCGTGTAATCCTCACAGATATGGCTAATCCGTTCCCTGGCAGCTTCTACAGGCCATACTGTTGGAATGTATTAAACCCCTGCCGCTGTTTGATGGACGAGGGGACTGGGTTAGTGTGGGCTGGAGGGGGGCGGGGGGTAGGGGAGGGATGGGGAGGGGGAGGGGGTGTTGTCCTGAGACCATAACCAGGTAGAGGACGAGAGGAAAGGCTGTAAACACGACCCGAAACGACCCGTCACGCATTCCTTATCTCCAGAGATGCTGCCTGTCCCGCTGAGTTACTCCAGTTTTTTTTTGTTTAAGAAGGAACTGCAGATGCTGGAAAATCGAAGGCAGACAAAAGTGCTGGAACCCCCCCCCCCCCCCCCCTACATCATTCTGAGGAGGGGTTTCGGCCCGAAACGTTGCCTATTTTCTTCGCTCCATAGATGCTGCTGCACCCGCTGAGTTTCTCCAGCACTTTTGTCTACCTCCAGTTTGTTTTGTGTCTATCTTCGATCCAATACACATCTCAGGCTAAATTCTGCCACAAACCAGGACGGGTCACATCCTGCAAGATTACATCATTTAGCCAGTGAAGAATTACTCCATTAGATTCAAGTGGAGAGGGCACTTTTGTATTGGGCAGCGGTTACCTCATGAAAGAGGCCGTGACTGTACGTGGGGGACGAAGGGCGAGGACGGCATCATAGTAAATGCCCAACATAGACACACAAGGCTGGAGTAACTCAGCGGGTCGGGCAGCGTCTCTGGAGAAAAGGAATAGGTGACGTTTCTGGTCGGGACCGTTGTTCGGAAGCTATTCCTTTTCTCCAGAGTTGCTGCCTGACCCGCCGAGTTACTCCAGCACTTTGTGTTGTCGACCCTCGGTGTAAACCAGCACCTGCAGTTCCTTCCTACACATGATAGTAAAAGCCATCGTTCCCCTTTCAAGCTCCGGGGTCTTGACTTGATTGAATGGCACACATAAAAACCCTCCAGCTACATCCATTCCCACTGTTTGTCGTGCTACATTTGTCCCCCGTCTCACCCAGATTCCGAAGAGCAGGAAGCAACAGCATTTCCCCCGCTGTTCACAGTTTGACTGCTTTCGGTTTAAATTTGTTAACTTTTGTCTTAGAGTGAAACAGCATCTCGCCTATTCGCTAATGTATCCGATAGATTTGGACGACACTTCTGTTTCCTAACATAAGGAATACATCCAGAGAGGTCATGTTGACATATATCAGCATCAAAGGGTCGGCATTCCAGTGGGATCTGTGGAATTTCTTTCCCGGGGCTCGGCCGCTCATTGCTACAAGGGGCATCGCATGCCTATCAGAGGCTGGCTGGCTGGCATCCCTTCAAAGTGCACTGATGAATGGGTTTTCTTTGTCAGTCTAAGAGCCTCCTATTATGAGCCTTTGATGTCACATTCCGCACACTGCTGTCACCGAGCTGAGCTCCCCTGATTCTCACAGGTCAGCGGAGAGTGACAAAAGATCACACTGCGCGGAGAAATAGCTGGGATTGTAATGAGTTGGCCGCATTTATAATGCATGTGGCAGAGAGAGAGAGCAAGAACACTGCTAGAATGCAGGGTTAGTTTTGTTTAGGGAGGAACTGCAGATGCTGGTTCAAACCAAAGACAGACACGGAATAACTCAGCTGGTCAGGCAGCATCTCTGGAGACAAGGAATAGGTGACGTTTTGGATCATAGAAACATAGAAAATATGTGCAGGAGGAGGCCATTCGTCCCTTCGAGCCAGCACCGCCATTCATTGTGATCATGGCTGATCGTCCCCTATCAATAATCCGTGCCTGCCTTCTCCCCATATCCCTTGACTCCACTAGCCCCTTGAGCTCTATCTAACTCTTTCTTAAATCCATCCAGTGACTTGGCCTCCACTGCCCTCTGTGGCAGGGAATTCCATAAATTCACAACTCTCTGGGTGAAAAAGATTTTTCTCACCTCAGTCTTAAATGACCTCCCCTTTATTCTAAGACTGTGGCTCCTGGTTCTGGACTCGCCCAACATTGGGAACATTTTTCCTGCATCTAGCTTGTCCAGTCCTTTTATAATTTTATATATTTCTATAAGATACCCCCTCATCCTTCTAAACTCCAGTGAATACAAGCCTAGTCTTTTCAATCTTTCCTCATATGACAGTCCCGCCATCCCAGGGATCAATCTGGTGAACCTGTCGAGACCCTTCTTCAGACTGAAAATTCAGTCACCTATTCCTTCTCTCCACAGATGCTGCCTGACCCGCTGAGTTGCTCCAGCTTTCTGAGTCTGTCTTTAGTTTAGATTAGAGTTAGAAGCCCTTAGGCCCACCGAGTCCACGCCGACCAGCGATCCCCACACACTAGCACTATCCTACATATTAGGGACAATTTACAATGATACCAAAGCCACTTAATCTACAAGTCTGTACGTTTGTGGCGAGTGTGGGAGGAAACCGGAGCTCCCGGAGAAAACCCACGCAGGTCACGGGGAGAACGTACAAACTCCATGCAGACAGCACCTGCAGTCAGGATCGAACCTGGGTCTCCGGCGCTGTGAAGCAGCAACTCTACCGCTGTGCTACTGTGCCGCCAATTTGGAGAAAAGTTGAACCATCTTAGTCTAGTTAAAAGCAGGTTTTTGCGGAAACTTCTAGGGAGACTGAGTACCGTAATCAAATTCTATTGAAGTGGAAATGAATATTATCCGAGCTCAGTGCTAATTGTTCAAAGGTGTTGGAACCACAAGAAACTGCAGGTGCTGGAATCTTGAGTTAAAGTAAATCATGCTGGAAGAACTCATTGATTCAATTCAACGATTCATTTAAGAAGCAATTAGAGGAACATGCATTGGACAGCTTTAGAGGGATATGGCCCAATCGCAGGCAAGAGGGACTAGTTTAGATGGGGCATGTTGGTCAGTGTGGGCAAGTTGGGCCGAAGGGCCTGTTACCACACCATATAACTCTATGACTCTGTGATTCAATGATACTTTATTGTCGCATGTACCGAGGTATAGTGAAATGCTTTGTTTTGCATATGACCCAGTAAAATCACAGAGCAGACCTCACCCGGGCAGTACACAAGAGTTGCCATGTTTCAGGTGCTGACGAAGTTACAAAAAGTTAATTGAGCAGTTTTATCTTCTGTCGCTGGACATGGACACAGGTAGCCCCGTGCTGGGTCCGCTATTGGAACTCGCGGGTCAGGCAGCTTCCTGGAGTGTGGCGTTGTCTGAAGAAGGGAACCGACCCGAAATGTCGTCTGCCCATTTTCCTCCACAGATGCAACTTGAGCAATCAGAAGTGAGAGAGGCAAAAGAATTGTGGAACAGATGATCTGCAATAATCTTTGAATGATTACATCTTTATGTGCTCGATTACTTTTCATTTAATAGAAATATTCTCTGGCTAGTTTTATGTTTGCAAAAGAAAGCAATGGCTATCACAGTATCCAGTTGCCTTTCTAGTCCTCAAATGTCTTCTGCATATCTCTGTTAGTTTGCATTTCTCATAAGGGATGGATGACGAATTTTCCATCCTACCTGATATCACAAGGACGCTGCAATCCTGAGGCAGTCAATGTGAAAGTGATATCACCCAGGAGATTCCCACAGGGGTGAATCTTCCGTCACTTTGAGTAAACACGCAGATGATCTGATATTGCCCAGCATCAGACACGATGGGCCAAATGGCCCAATTCTGCTCCTATGTTCCACAGTGTGGAAACAAACCCTTCAGCCCAACTTGCCCACACTGGCCAACACCTCCCAGCTACACTAGTCCCACCTGCCTGCATTTGGCCCAGATCCCTCTGAACCTGTCCTATCCATGTGCCTGTATTAATTGTTTCCTAAATGTTGCGATAGTCCCTGCCTCAGCTACCTCTTGTACGACTTGATCTTGCCATCACGTTCGACACAGACATTGTCGGCCAAAGGGCCTGTTCTTGTGCTGTACTGTACTGTTCTAACAGCTTGGAGTGCATACTGTCGTTGTGTCCTTGGGCACGACACTTCACCCACCTTTGCCTGTGTGTGAATGTGTGTGAGTGACTGGTGGTGGTCGGAGGGGTCGTAGGTGCAGATTGGCAGCCACGCTTCCGTCAGTCTGCCCCAGGGCAGCTGTGGCTACAGAAGTAGCTTACCACCCCCGAGTGTGACTGAGGAGTGAATGAATAATGCGATGTAAAGCGCCGTGAGTATTAGAAAGGCGCTATATAAATCCCTTCCATCATTATTATTATTAACATGACCAGTTGAGAGTTTTCCGTTTGACAATCTTTCTGAAACACCTATTATTATCCACTAATAATAAACAAGGCACAATTTGGCGCAGTTTTATTTGGTTAAAAGAATGACATCAAAGTAAATAGATACTTTGAGTATGAGATACAGTGGAAAGATGAAGGGGTCATGAACATGAAACTGACATTAATAAATCCAAAAGCAAATCAAAAAACATCTGTCGCTAGAGAAAGGTGAGAATGCAGAGATTACAGAGAGGAGTTACAGCAATTACCCATAGATGCCTTCAAGGGGAATCTGGAAAAGTAGCTGGAGCTGGAAGGAAGTGGAAAGGAGGAGCAAGAAGACTGATGTGGAGCATAAGCATTGACCCATGGGCGGCACAGTGGCGCAGCAGTAGAGTTGTTCCTCTACAGCATCAGAGACCCGGGTTTGATCCTGACCACGGGTGCTGTCTGTAAGGAGTTTGTATGTTCTCCCCATGACTAGCGTGGGTTTTCTCGGGTGTTCTGGTTTCCTCCCACACTCCGAAGATGTATATGTTTGTAGGTTAATTGGTTTCAGTAAAATTGTAAATTGACCCTAGTGAGTAGGATAGTGCTAGTGTATGGGGATTGCAGGTTGGCATGGACTCGGTGGGCCGAAGGGCCTGTTTCCGCACTGTATCTCTAAAACCAGTAAATTCCATGCAAGCGTTACTCCAGAAACCACATTTCCCATTCACTTAGAAGATGGATTACAACCTTCGGAGGGGTTATTTGACTGATATAAATGCATGAGCTCGCAGATGTTGGATGAACTACAAGATGTTGGAATGGTATTTTGGGTACATTTTCTCATGGGGCGGATTCGGACGATTACCTTTGTCGTGCACTTGGTGAACTATCTCCTTACTTGGAACCAGGGCACTGCTCTTCTGTTGGCATTATTTCACACAACTGAATGCTGTAAATGATGCCACTATGATGGCACTCGGGCCTAGAGGTGAAATCAGGGTCAGTCATTAGCGTATGTGTCGGAGCTGGAAGCTTAGAAAGATTGGAGAGCTTGAAATTCTGACAATACAAGCCAGTTGATGCACATCAGTCTGAACTTATTAAAATATTGTGTGCGACAAATCTTTGTTGCCATGAGTTCTGGTTGTTTGCTGTCAAAGGTTAATAGTGAAACTGTTCACATCATTAACTAGCAGGAAACACTTGCCTGAAGTTGGCCCTTTAAGTCCTTCCTATCCATACATCTGTCCAAATGTCCTTTAAAAGTCATGACTGTATCTGCTCTATAGCTTCCTCTGGCAGCTCATTCCAGACACAAACTACACTGTTGGTGAAAAGGTTTCCCCTTAGGTGTCTCTTAAATCTATCCCCTTGCACATTATGCTCTACAGTGAAGTCTATGAGTGTTCATTTATCCGTGTTCCCCATATACACCTCAATAAGGCACCCCTCAGCTTCCTACTCTCCAAAGAAAAAAGGTTACAACCTAATCAACCTCTCCCTAAAACTCAAACCCGCAAGCCCAAGGAATGTCCCGCTAAATCTCTTCTGCACCTTTTCCAATTTAACGGCATCATTTCTATAGCTGGGCGACCAACACTGCACACAGTACTCCAAGTGTGGTCTCATCAACGACTTGTTCAGCTGCATTGTGATACCTCAACCTTTGTATTCAACACTGTTCCTAATGGTAAAGGCAAGTATACCAAACGCCTTTTTCATCACATTGTCCACCTGATTCACCACTTTTAGACCATCCACCAGTACTTCCACATCTCTTTCCAGCGCTCTCCCATTTACTGTCAAAGTCTTGCCCTGGCTTGACGTACCGAAATGCAACACCTCATACGTGTCAGAGTTAAATTCCATTTGCCACTTGTTAGCCCATTATCCCAACTGATCTAGATCTTTTTGTATACGTTGGAATCGTCAGACTTAACTACCAATTTTAGTTTCATCTGCAAATTTACTAGTAATGTTGCCATCTACGTTGCCATCTAAATCGTTAATGTATATAACAAACATCAGTGAACCCAGCGACGGACACGAGGCACACATTCCAGTCAGAAAATCAACCCTCCACAATTACCCTTTCATTAATAAGGTGATAAGGTCATGTGATAGAAGTAGAATTAGGTCGAGTCTACTCTGCCATTCAATCATGGCTGATCTATTTCTCCTTCCTAACCCCATTCTCCTGCCTTCTCCCCATATCCTCTGACACCTCCAAGTCAATTATGAATGAATTTGGATTCCACATTTAGAGTCACACTCGTTTTCTCTGCCAAACGCAACAAACCATTTTGATTTCTAATTGCATCTATTTATTCATTTGCTATCCTCCCTATTTGTACACTTATAAAACATCTTATGATTATCATGACTTCCCTGCGATATTTCTCCATGTAGCCTCTTTGCGTGGTGGAAAGTGTCCCTTTCGATTGCTGCCGTTAGTATTTGGTTTGGGGGAGTAGGTGGTGGAGGTGATTTGCCCATGTTAGGTCTGTGCAATGGGAGTTGTGAATCCAGGATGGCTCTTCATGCAGAAGGTGTGTGTTTTTTGTTGCTGTTAGTGGGTCAATTTAATCAGATCTGTCTCCTTTAATCAGGGTAGCTAGGATTAGCAGGCATCTGTTCTGCTTCATTACTCTAAACTTGGGCATGTCGTGTCTGTCTAACTAATCCTGCTGATAATCAAGGAAATTGTTGGGATTTGGGATTCCAATCTCAGTATATAATCAGTGTAAGGTGTTTGGGATGAAGTTCTTCCGTGTTGGAAGTTTCTTATGTTGTAACTCTGCTTACTGATTTCTGAATTCAAAGACATTTAGAGATTGTAAGGTTTGTTGTACTTTGTTTAAGAAAAACAGTTCATCACTAATACTAAAGAACAAAACAAGTAAATATAAATGACCTTTCTCCTTTTAATATTCAAGTTGGGAGTTCCCGTTCCGATGGGACCACGTACATCAGGTCTTACGTAGAAGCGGAGAGGAGGGCTTCCCTGAGTAAAGTTGGGGGATTCTATCAAAAGGTCACAAACTGCTGGAGTAACTGCCGGTCAGGCAGCATCCCTGGAGCACACGGATAGGTGACGTTTTGTGTTGGGACCCTTTGATTCGAGACTTGGCTCCCCCTCTGGGCAACACATGGAGTCCAGGAGGAGAGGGGCTACAGATGTGGAGGTCTTATTAGGCACGGCACCAGAGAGTGCGAAAGAGGAAATAACCAAGAGTGCAAAATGGTGTTGAGGTTACGGAGAATGTGCGGATGAAAAAAAGTGCAAGGTAGATTGGAAGATCGGGAGTTTGTCCTAATGAATTGGATCTGCCTCCCCTTGGCTGATTCCAATTCAAATAGCACAAATAAATGAATAGTCTGTCCAAGGATGGATGTTATATTCACCATGGACCATCTGAGCCCCAAGCAGGAGGCTACCTGAGATACCTCCATTATCTCCCTCCCTGACTCTCAGTCTGATCAAGGGTCTCGACCTGAAACGTCACCTATTCCTTTTCTCCAGAGATGCTGCCCGACCCGCTGAGTTACTCCAGCATTTGGTATCTCATCTTCGGTGTAAACCAGCATCTGCAGTTCTTTCTTACACCACCTGAGACACTGCCCACTATTCCCAGTTGCTGCTGTTTGCATTATCTGGTCCGTCCCTTTCTCGGGAAGGTCCTCGTTTGTGGTTGAGGCACTTTGAGAATGGTGTTACTGAAGAAACTGCAAGGGCTTTGCACTCTGTCGTGGTCTTTGGGAGAGTCCACACGGTCTCTTTGTTTACAGTTGTGAATTTATAGCTTGCAAGCTGCAATTTCCCGTGAACAGTGTGCCTTTTAGGTTGTCCAGTTAGCACCCGTGCTAAAGTAATGAAACCATTGAGCTGGGGCGCGGGCTTTGCCCTGAGGAGCAGGAATTCACAGACTGTTAACGTGCTGTGGGTGTAAAGCCCCACGGATGACCTGAGGGGGTTCTTTGTGCTCGGTCCAGGTGTGAATTGCAGGTAATGATTTTTTAACCTGCTCTGCGTTTGCCCGCAGTGGGTCCATCAATTATACGACACAGAAGCAGTTCCGCTCCGAACAACGTCCCAACACAGATTGGTGTGTGTTTTGTCAGCATTCCCCACACTGAGCCAAAGACCCTCAGTCCTGCAGGGATGCAGGGGACGGAGAATCACAGAGCATGCAGCCTCGGAATAAGAGGCAAAGATAGATTGTTTATTGTGTTTGAGAAGGAACCGTGCAGATGCTGGAAAATCGAAGGTACACAAAAATGCTGGAGAAACTCAGCGGGTGCAGCAGCACATATGGAGCGAAGGAAATAGGCAACGTTTCGGGCCGAAACCCTTCAGGAGAGGAAATAGGTAACGTTTCGGGCCGAAACCCGAAAGGGTTTCGGGCCGAAACGTTGCCTATTTCCTTCGCTCCATAGATGCTGCTGCACCCGCTGAGTTTCTCCAGCTTTTTTGAGTGCAAACAGCTATAGATAGTTTATTGATTAGTGCGGGTGTCAGTGGCTATGGGGAGAAGGAAGGACGACGGGGTTCGAAGGGATAGATAGATCAGCCATGATTGAATGGCGGAGTAGATTCGATGAACTGAATGGCCTAGTTCTGAACCTATCAATACAATACGATACAATACAATACCATACGGTTTCATTCGTCACATTACACATAAAGTGCAAGTGAAATGAATTTATGAAGAATAACACAGTGACACTGACCCAGAGGATTGCCCAGGCACACAGTATTGTAGAGACCCAGACACAGAGTTGCTGAGCTGTGGAAGACAGAAGCACAGTCCCAGAGCATTGCCAGGCCATTATTGCACATCGCATCAAAGAGAAACTGCCCCCAAAGTTATGCAGAGATGCATCCAGAGCATTGCACAGATGTGGTCATAGGAAACAACATGGAAACAGGTACCTCCGCCCAACTTCCCCATGCCCACCGAGATGTCTCAACTACACTAGTTCCACGTGCACACATTTGGCCAATATCCTTCCAAACTCTCCTATCCATGTACCTGTCCCAATATCTTTAAAATGTTGTTATAGTACCTGCCTCAAATACCTCTCCTGGCAGGTTGTTCCATACACTCACCACCCTCCATGTGAAAAAGTTGCCCCTCAGGTTCCCATAAAACCATTCCGCTCGCACCCTAAACCCATGTCGGCTGGTTCCCATTTCCCCTCCCTGGGCAAAAGACTCTGTGCATTTACCCCATCTACTCTCATCATGATCCCTCACGCCTCCACAAAACCACCCCTCATCCTCCTGCACTCCAAGTGACAAGATTCCAAGCTGCCCAAGCTCTTCTCACAACTTAGACCCTCAAGCCCTGGCAATATCCTGGCAAATCGTCTCTGCACTTCCTTCATAGAAACATAGAAACATAGAAAATAGGTGCAGGAGTAGGCCATTCGGCCCTTCGAGCCTGCACCGCCATTAAATATGATCATGGCTGATCATCCAACTCAGTATCCTGTACCTGCCTTCTCTCCATACCCCCTGATCCCTTTAGCCACAAGGGCCACATCTAACTCCCTCTTAAATATAGCCAATGAACTGGCCTCAACTACCTTCTGTGGCAGAGAATTCCAGAGATTCACCACTCTCTGTGTGAAAAATGTTTTTCTCATCTCGGTCCTAAAAGATTTCCCCCTTATTCTTAAACTGTGACCCCATGTTCTGGACTTCCCCAACATCGGGAACAATCTTCCTGCATCTAGCCTGTCCAACCCCTTAAGAATTTTGTAAGTTTATATAAGATCCCCCCTCAATCTTCTAAATTCTAGCGAGTACAAGCCGAGTCTCACCAGTTCTTCTCAACAACATCCCCATACAGCAGGGCTACCAATGCTGAACACAGTTCAGTTGGGCCTGGAACATTGCAGAGATTGTGATTAGAGTATTGCAGTGTCGAAGAACAGAAGCTGCAGGAAGGCGTGGACATTGCTCAGTCCAGCACTGGCAGTGACCTCCCGTCCAGAAAAGGGATGTACAGGAAACACTGCCTCATGAAGGCAGCTAATATCATCAAAGCCTCACACCACCTTGGCCACGTTTAACTCATCACTACATCGGGAAGAAAGTGCAGGAGCCTGGGAACGGGGACCTCCATGTTCAAGAGCAGCTTCTCCCCATCACCAATGAGGCTCTTGAAGCACCCTGAACAACTCCAAACACAATCCTACCTCAGCAACAACCTACTATGGACTTTGTAAAAGGATGCACTGCATACTTTGATTTGGACTGTAAGCCTGGTTACTCAGCATAACTGATAATTGATTGTAATATCATTTACTGTGGGTACATTTTCTGTATTATTGTGTCAATGTGCTGGTGTAGGAAGGTACTGCGGATGCTGATTTACACCAGAAGATAGACACAAAATGCTGGAGTATCTCAGTTAGCATGTCTGGAGAAAAAGAATAGGTGATGTTTCGGGTCGAGACCCTTCTTCAGACTTTTCCAGTTTTGGAATGTGACACTTAAAATACTCTTGATTTTCTGACCACAGTCTGAAGAAGGGATCTGACCCAAAACTTCATCTAGCCATGTTCTCCAGGGATGCTGCCTGGCCTGCTGAGTTACTCCAGCAATTAGTGTCTCCCCTTGGTAAACCAGCATCCACTGTTCATTGTTTCTGCACAAAGACTCCTGACTCTTGAGTTAGTGGACCAGAATATCACATAAGCGGATGCTGACTTAGAATATCACATTCTGAGACCAAGGCCTGGAATTTTTGTTTTATTTATTCATATTTTGGTTCTGGGTGTCACAGTCATTTGTACCAAATCCAACTTGTCTGTGGAAGGTGCTGGTGAGTTGCTGTTGGAAACATTGTCACTCTCTGCCTAAGATGGTTGCAATGCAAACAGGGAGGACATTTAAGGCTTGGACCCAACAATGATGAAGTACCGTTGTTTGGGCGGCAGTAGTAGAGTTGCTGCCTTACAGCGCCAGAAACCCAGCGTTCGCTCCTGACCACGGTTGCGGACTTCTGTACGTTCTCCCTGTGACTTGCGTGGGTTTTCTCTGGGATCTCCAGTTTCCCCCCACGCTCCAAAGACGTTCAGGTTTGTAGGTCAATTGGCTTGGTATAATTGTAAATTGTCCCTAGTGTGTGTGTGTGTGGGAGGGTCGCTGGTCGGCGCGGACTCGGTGAGCCGAAGGGCCTGTTACCTCGCTGTAAATTAAACCCACTAAATTAAACTAAACTAGATCGACATACAAGAAACTGCAGGTTTGAAATCTTGGGCAAAACATAAAGTGCTGGAGTAACTCAGCGGGTCAGGCAGCATCTTTGGAGGGAATGGATGAGTGACGTTTCGGGTCTGGACCCTTCTTCAGACTGATTCGGATGAAGAAGAGACGGAGACTTATTTCCAGTCAGGATAGTGTATGATTTGGAGGGAGGGTGAAGATTTTGATGCTGCCTCAGCCTGTCAAGATGGTGGAAGTTATGCTTTGGCTGGGTAACTGTGGTACATTGTTGAGATGGTTCCCACAGAGCAACAAGATTGATGTGAAAGACCGTGTGGCAAGTTGTGCAATGAAGACGTCCCTCCACAGCCACACAGTGCCCACAAATTGGTGAATGGGATACCAGTCAAGTGGGCTGTTTTATTCAGGATGGTGTTGAGCTTTGTGCATTCCATTGAGCGGGTGGTGAGTGTTCCATCGCACTCCATGTTTGCGCCAAGGCTGGGATCTGTACTGAATGTGTCCGGCAAACTCAAACACATGAACGCAATGTGTCCCGGCCCAAAACATCACCTATCCACCTTCTCCAGAGATGCTGCCTGACCCACTGAGGTCTATTTCCTCGTGTCCGGCCACCTTCTATATCACGTCTTTCCGGTCGGTCAGTGACGGTTGACGGTTGACGGTCGGTGGTTGCAGAATTGGCTACTTCAGTCGGTCACTGTGGTAGAGTTTCTGTCGTCAGCGTTGCCCGGGATGCACCACGTGAAGGCTTCTGCTTTCATCCCACCCACTGAGGTACACCAGCACTTTATTTCAATCTTTGACAATCAGCATCTGCAGTTCCTCGTGTGTACAATAACGCAATGACTGACACACAAATAAATAGACAATGGACAATAAATGTGTAAGGAGGAACTGCAGGTGCTGGTTTAAACCAAAGACAGACTTAAAAAGCTGGAGTAACTTAGCGGGTCGGGCAGCATGTGCAGGAAGAAGGGTCTCGACCCGAAACGTCCTTCACTCTCTCCAGAGATGCTGCCTGTCCCGCTGAGTTACTCCAGCATTTTGTGTCTTCCTTCGGGTAAGTCAGCATGTCTGGAAAAAAACGAATAGGAGACGTTTCATGTCGAGACCCTTCTTCAGTTGTGATCGGTAACCAGACCAGAACAAATACTCGAAGATAGACACAGTAACTCAGCAGGACATGCAGCATCTCTGGAGAGAAGGAATGGATGACGTTTCAGGTCAAGACCCTTCATCAGACTATCAACAGGTCGTGCCGCATGTGTGGGAAGAGAACTGGAGTTAACATTTCTGATGAAGGCTCCTCTAGTTTCCCACAGAAGATAGATGGATACAAAAAGCTGGAGTTACTCAGTGGGTCAGACAGCCTCTCTGGAGAAAAGGAATAGGTGACGTTTCGGGTCGACAATCTTCCCACATAGGCTGCCGAACCTGCTGAGTATTTCCAACATTGTGCCTTTTGCATCCCGGCACATGGTTAGGGGGCTGGGTGTTGGTCTGAGCTCGAGGGGTGAGGAGCTGAGCAGAATAGCCAACCTTGCGCCCAGACAGCAGTGCCTAGCATGAGCCCCTGGTGCCGGCTGGAAGCCAGCCTCCCTGACCTCTTGCTCAAAAGAATCTAAACTGGAGAACTTTGTGAAAGAGTGTCGGGTAATCCTTCCCTTCCATTCCTCCCCTGTTTCTCATTAACAAACCCAATGTCCTGCTGCATCTGGTGAGACCCTGGGGGCTTCTCTTTATCGCACTTTTCTTTTTAAAGTCATGGGAGCTAAAGGCAAAGGGGGGGGGGGGACGAGAAGCAGTGACCTCTGTCACAGCAGCCGAGCTGCAGGTCACGGCCTTTCCTCACAGATATTCCCTCACAGCCCGGGGGGGAGGGGAGCATGACCCCGGCTTAACCAAAAAGGGCAGCCAGCGTTCTGTAACGGTGGCAGTGAACTGGCTCCAGGGCTCCTCATTGTCGCTCAGCAGCAGCTGAAAAACCAGTCGCAGACAAAAGGAAGTGAAAGAAAAGTGTTCAGTTGCACAGCCAGTTATCCGTGTGTGTGTGTGTGTGTAGTTAGTGCACACGTGTGTGCATGCATGCATCCAAGTGTGATTGGGCGTGTGTGTGTGTTTGTGTGTGTGAACGTGTTTTTGTGTGCGAACACGTTTGTGTGTGTGATAACTATGTGTGTGGATCATACGTGTTTGCGTGAGAACGTGTTTGTGTGTGAGAAAGCGTTTGTGTGTTGGAACGTGGCTGCGTGTGTGAGAACTATCTCTGTGTGTGAGTATATGTGCATGAGAACATGTCTGTGTGTGAGAACATGTATGTGTTTGTGTTAACCATCTGTGTGTGTGTGTGAGAACATGTCTCAGTGTAATAACTAACTCTATGTATGAGCACATGTTTGTATTTGAATACATGTTTGTGTGAAAGAACATGTATGTGATAAGCATCTCTGTGTGTGAGAACGTGTTTGTGCGTGTGTGATGACTGTCTCTGTGTGAGAGCGATTGGCTTGTGCATGTGGACAACATGTGCATTAAAATAATTGTCTCCTTTAAAATGATAAACATTTCAGCAGGTGAGATGAATGGGCAGAATGACTAAACTGAAGTGAGAGAGGAACTATATTACAGCAGAGAGCTCCTGTGAATGTCAGCATCTTTCAATATAAATTACAACTTGCTTGTACAATATTATGTTGTCTAAAAACCCTTATAAATTGTGTTAAGATTCCTATTGCTTCATGAGAAAGATTAATTGGTGGCTAGAGAGGAGATTTTACCTTTGATAGCTACAAAATGTTGGAGTAACTCAACGGGACAGGCAGCATCTCTGGATAGAAGGAATGGGTGACGTTTCGGGTCGAGACCCATCCTCAGAGATGCTGCCTGTCCCACTGAGTTACTCCAACATTTTGTGTCTATCTTCGGTGTAAACCAGCATCTGCAGTTCCTTTCTGCACATACCCAATCCCGTGTGGCTAGTCCACGTCTATAGTCATGTAACTGATGTCTCTCATATGATGACCCCCTAGTAATGGTTGAAATACAGGACCACTAGCACTCTTACTTGTTGAAGGATTCACAGAGTATGAACAAAGGCTGCTGTCTCACAAAACTGGGACCCCAGGTTCAATCCTGGCCTCGGCTGCTGCCTCTGTGGAGTTTGCATGTTCTCCCTATGAGCACCTTAGTTTTCTCTGGATATTCTCTGGATATCCCAAAATATGCAGTTTGTTGAGCTGATTGGAAATTATGGGGGGAAAAATTGCCCCGGGTATAAAAATGAATGGCAGAATCTGGGGACGGTAGATGTGAATGTGGGAAGACTTGAATGGGTTACGGGGAGATTAGTGTGAATGAACTATTTTGGCAGAGTCAAGTTTAACTTAAAATGTGAGCAATTATTAATCTCAGAGATATTTACTGCCTGTGCAATGTGTTAGTTCTGCAGTTACCCATCCTATTCCATACCAGCTATCACTCATATTCATCTAGTATCAGAGTTGATAACTGCCATGGTATAGCCAGAAGATAGACACAAATAGCTGGAGTAACTCAGCGGGACACTTCTTCAGAGCCTTGACCCGAAACATCACCCATTCCTTCTCTCCAGAGATGCTGCCGGTCCTGCTGAGTTACTCCAGCTTTTTGTGTCAATCTTCGGTGTAAACCAGCATCTGCAGTTCCTTCTTACACATGGTATAGCCAGAGCATGCAAATAATTATACCCGTCTTAAAATGGTGTCCTACCACTTAACTGGTTCCGTAGCTGTTGTACTGCGAGCACTCTACTCTCGGCTTTGTCCCATTGTACTGGTTCCATTATGCCGACCCTTTTACAAGCGATTCCATGCAGAGGTGCGCCATTTACCAGCGGAATCCCTCAGGGAGTCAGGTTGGGGCCAAGGCTCTTTGCAACCATTATTAATAATGTGGAAGAAGATATTGTGGGAACCATTGCCATGTTTGCTAATGTATAAACCCAGGGACAATTGGAGAGATGTCTGAATGCTGGCTAGGTTAATGGTGAACTTTAGTTCAATGTGGATGAGATCAAATGGGGTTTTCCCTTAATAAGGAATCTTTTAAATGAGGGCCGAACAGAAAATCCATTATGTTGCTTCGAGTCAAAGGCCACAGCATAACCTGGGAACATAATACATCAGAGTTCCACACAGGTATGTGAACCGCTTTATACATGGTATATTTATATATCATAAATTGCCATCTTGAGCAAAGCTTTATAGCAGAGGTCAAATTGTCAGGGGGCAAAGTTCACACTGTTGGTTACTTCTAAATAGAGTAATATTTCACCCTCTTGCTTTTAAAATCTTTGCTGTCAACTGTGATTACGTATCAACTGTTTAAAAAAAAAAACGGCTCTCTTCTCAATAAGAGAAAAATATACGTGTGCATTCCATTGAAGGGAGCTGTGGAATGAGACCTGTGTCAATTTTAGTTGCTCTGATGATCTGGCATGTTAAACCAGCACCTCTGTGCAACACTCAGGCAGAAAACCTTGTATCTTATCACTGGTCTGTGCAGGTGGGATAATGGTTGCCTTTGTTCAGTTGCTTCATCTTCCTGGCCCAGGGCATAGGGTAAATGGGCCCCTTCACAAAGATCATGCCACGATCGTTCCAAGTGGCTGAGAGGAACATTGGGTTCAGATGGTAGAAACTCATTGGTGACCCTTGGACTATCCTTGGTTGGACTTTGCTGGCTTTACCTTGCATTACACGTTATTCCCTGATCATGTATCTATACACTGTAAATGGCTCGATTGTAATCATGTATTGTCTCTCCGATGGCTGGGTGGCAGACACCAGAAGCTTTTCACTGTACCTCGTTACGTGTGACAATAAACTAAACTAAAATAACGAAGACAAGGAACTAGTTTGCGCAAAAGGGCGTCATGGTGGCACGACGGTAGAGTTGCTGCGTTACAGCGCTTGCAGCGCCGGAGACCCGGGTTCGATCCTGACTACAGGTGCTGTCTGTACGGAGTTTGTACGTTCTCCCCGTGACTGCGTGGGTTTTCTCCTAGATCTTCAGTTTCCTCCCACAATCCAAAGGCGTGTAGGTATGTAGGTTAATTGGCTTGGTAAATGTAACAATTGTCCCTAGTGCATGTAGGTTAGTGTTAATATGCGGGGATCGCTGGTCGACGCGGACCCGGTGAGCCGAACGGCCGCGCTGTATCTCTAAAACTAAAACTGAAAACTAAAAGGACACAGAGTGGTGGAGTAACACAGCGGGTCAGACAGCATCTCTGAAGAACATCGATAGGTGATCCTTCTTCAGTCTGGTTACCGAAACATCACCTATCCATGTTCTCCACAGATGCTGCCTGACCCACTGAGTTACTCCAGCACTTTGTGTCCTTTTGGGTACCAATGGGATGCTTTATGAGACTGAAGAATCTGTAAACATGGAGGCTAGTTTGATTTAATTCTCCATCCGTGATCAGCTGTAACTTTGGTTTGACACTAGCCCAGTGTGCGGAGAGTAGGACTGGTGGAACTATTGTTACTTAATCTGCCATCATTCTGGTGATACTCCTGGCATCTCAACAAACTGAGGATAGATTTATTAGAATGTACGTATCATCGCGTTTTGGTCTTGCTTTACCGAAGATCAGAAGCTTTGTCAGGGTGTGGGATTAATTTCTGCTTCCACCGAGAACCTGACATAGTGACAATGGGCTAAGTGACCTCTCCGCTTCCTGTGTTATTCTTTCTCCTGCCTCGCTGGTCCTGGCAGTGCTGTCGTCCTTGGACACGCTTTACAAAGACTAATTAGAGATATCTGCATCTCACCCTTCACTTTAATTGAAAGAGGTTATTACGCCATGGCCGGATCGGTTACGGGAGGCTGTTAGCCTGTGAGGAATGAGTGATGAGGGCCAGGCTGACTGTACTCAGGCCACTGAGCAAAGGAAACAGCATGATGAGGCAGCACAGAGAGGCAGGGAGGACAGTATTCCTGTAAGCAATGTATCGCCACTGATAAATACTGAAGTCTGAAGAAGGGTCTCGACCCACAACGTCACCTATTTCTTTTCTCCAGAGATGCTGCCTGACCCGCTGAGTTACTCCAGCATTTTGTGTCTAGCTTCTGTGCCAAATGAAAATGCTGCCAGCTGTTAAAGAGATCTTTTCAACAATTGTGGAATTAAAATGGATGGAGCAATTGATGCCGATTCCGCCCTCCATGCACTCGGGGGTTGGACATGAGGAAGGGGAAAGGGGTTTTCCAGCCTATACCCCAGGACTGAGTCGTGCATTCCACTGACTATAGGTACAATGTCATCACAGTAAGCACGCCAGATTAGTACAAACGGGTGGATGATGGTCAGTACAGACCTGAAGGGCTGAAGGGCCTGTTTCCATGTTCAATTTCTTTGTTACTGTAACAGAGTCATTAAGTGTAGAAGCAGGCCCTTCAGTACCTTAGGTGACTCTAACAGAGCAATGGGGCATGGAAACAGGCCCTTCATCTCCTCATGTTACTCTAAGGTGTAACTGAGCATACAAACTGGCCCTTGGGTCCCTCACATTACTCTAATGGACTTATTGAGCATGGATAGACACAGAAAGTTGGAGTAACACAGCGGGTCAGACAACATCTCTGTAGAAAAGAAATAGGTGTTGTTTCGGGTGGAGACTCTTCTTCAGACTCTAGATTGAAGATCATCCCAAAACACAACCTATTCCAGCAGGTGTCTAGCTTCGGTTTAAGCCAGCATTCTGTTCCTGCCTACACAATAGAGCATGGAAACAGGCCCTCTAGCCCTTGTGGTCCACACTGACCATCAGCCACCCATTTGCACTAATCCCACCCTAACCGATTCAATTCTTCCCACATTCACATCAACAGAATCAACAAATTCTGCCATTCATTTACACACCCGGTGTAATTCCAATCAACCCAACAAACTGCATATTTTGAGATGTAGTAGGTGTTTGAGTTTAATTTATTGTCACTTGTATAACGAAAAGACAGAGGAGAAACCGAAGTACCCAGAGGTGCTCACAGGGAGAACATGCAAACTCCACACAGGCAGCAGGTGAGGTCAGAATTGGAACCAGATTTGTGAGATAAAACACTCCTTGTTCATTTTCTGCAAATTCTTCAACAAGTAAGTGTGCTTGCTACTGGTCCTGTGGTTCAACCATCGCTAGGGAGTCATCATCATATGAGAGACATCAGTTACATGACTAGATGTGGACTAGCCACACGGGATTGAGTGTGTAGAAAGGAACTGCAGATGCTGGTTTATATCGAAGATAGGCACAAAGTGCCGGAGTAACTCAGCGGGCCAGGCAGCATCTCCGGAGAAAAAGGATGGGTGACATTTCTGGGCGGGTGCCTCCTTCAGACCCGAAACGTTACCCATCATTTGTCTCTGAAGATGCAGCCTGACAGCTGAGTTACTCCAGCACTTAATTCAGAAGGCTGTGGAGGCCAAATCAATGGATATTTTTAAGGCAGAGATTGGTAGATTCTTGATTAGTACGGGTGTCAGGGGAATTAAGCAATTCGGCCCGAGAAGGCAGGAGACTGGGGTTGAGAGGGAGAGATAGTTCAGCCATGATTGAATGACGGAGTAGACTTGATGGGCCGAATTGCTTAATTCTTATGAATTTATGTTCAGGATTAAGCCAGCTGCATCAGGCAAGACTCTGCCTCCAGGAGACACACTGTCACAAACTTCTTTATACGCAGGGGAGAGAATAATTTATCGAACAGCACTTTGGTGAAAGGGTACACGGACATGATGCAGTTAGTTATCCCACGAGTCTTGTTACTGCAAAGTCCCCTGGCGATAAGGTATTAGATATCGCAGTGATCTCACGACCGAGGGACACTTCTTCCACTTGGTACTGCTGCAGGAGGTGGTTATTATAACAGCTCATAGATCTAAGGAGAATAACTCCACATGCATCTGCCCAGCAGTGTGGCCTTTTCCCCGGGAGTCCTTTGAAAAACAGTGCTTACCTCACTGACCCCCTCTCCCTACACACAGAGTTGACTTTGAAGCACATTGTCCAGAGCAAGGAGTGTTGGCGCTTTGAGTTTTGGATCTCTGGGGCTGTCAGCGTTTCATTTAATTGGATCGTGAGTTTCTCGCCATGCTTTGCAGATGTAATGGCTCCACCACAGCCCTGATCTATCGCTGGCCACAGTCAACGAGGAAAGGAGCTAATTTAAGACGAGCAAAAACCTGTGTGTGTGTGTGTGTCGAGAATAAGTCCCTGCCTCTGCCAAGAGCTAAAATATGATGGATGAATAAGGTCGATTATGAACGAATTATTGGATGTACCATCTACTTAATTAGAAAGGTTTAATTTGCTGGGCTGGATTCATTAGCGCACTCTCTCAGGTACCATACCAGTCAAAGAGTCCAGGAGAATTCTCCCCGGAGTGTGAGATTTAAATGAATCTGTGTGCATGTGTCCTTGCAGATGTGATTCCGCCTCTGTGATTTCCCCAGCGCCGCGGCAGTCAGCTGGTAGCTCAGGGGGCCTCTGGTGAGGAGGTTGACCTGGCGCCAGATGGGAAGCCACCGCCTGCGTGAGCCATAGACCCCGGCCCTGACACTCCCTTTGTGCAGCGCCACAATGCAGGGCCGTTTGTCTTCTGCATCCAATTAATTCAGTGTGGGGAGAGCAAGCGATAATCCCAGCCGCCGTGAGGCTGTTTAATCTGCCCCTACCTAACCTGAAGCGTCTCAGGGTGGAGCAGTGCACGGCCTCCGTGCAAGTATGTCCAGACATCTGCCAAGTTTTAACTTTGTTATTGTGCGACACTGTGTTTAAAAAAAAAACGCAGCTAAAAATAACAGCGCCGTGATAATGGGAATAAGGTAGCCTGGAATACATTGTGTGTACACAAAAATGCTGGAGAAACTCAGCGGGTGTAGCAGCATCTATGGAGCGAAGGAAATAGGCAACGTTGAAAACGTTGCCTATTTCCTTCGCTCCATAGATGCTGCTGCACCCGCTGAGTTTCTCCAGCATTTTTGTGTACCTTCGATTTTCCAGCATCTGCAGTTCCTTCTTAAATACATTGTGTGTGTGTGTGTGTGTTGCTGCAGTTCCTTCTTAAATACATTGTGTGTGTGCGTGTTGTGTTCTGCTCAGTGTAAGGAGATTTTACTTGCATTCCACGTGGAAATGGGACAGGCAGGGCTGATATGTAACCACACACCACCGTACGCTGTAAAACTCTGCTCTCTGACCCTGACCCCTGGAGCATCGAGAGATACTCGGATCCCCGGAGACTCCATGAGCTCATCACAATCTCTCTCCCCTTTGTCCTAAAATTTGTCTGTATCTGTTCCCACAGCCACACACATCAGTGGATAAAATATATCAATTAACAGGAGCCCTGCGCTACTATTTCTGTGGACAGACAGCACCATAAATTCACGACCAGGGCTTGGAGCCCAGGAGAATTTCCGCACTTTTCATTCATTCTTTGTCCTCTCCTACCCGCAGAGTTGGGACAAACGTTGCTTGCTGAACTGAAACCTTGCACCATACATGTAAGGAGGGCGAGAGTTCTGCCCGTCAATGGGTTTTTTTTTTAACCCTTCAAATGGCAACACAGTGTTCAACACGGCTTGTGTGCCGCCTGTATCCAGACTGCGCGGATGGAAGGTATTTACTTAGGTTTTAGGTGGGCAGGGTCAGTATATTTAGTGGGGACCTTCTCACAATGATCTGGCACTT